>NC_048298.1:311265353-311313895 GCF_013100865.1 Trachemys scripta elegans | reverse complement strand
GCTCTAATTCTCCTCCCCTCACAGGCTTGCGGCGCCAAACAGCTGATTGGCGCCGCAAGCCTGGGAGGCGGGAGAAGTGGAGCAGTGACTGCACGCTCGGGGAGGGGCAGAGCAGAGGTGAGCTGGGGTGGGGAGCTGCTACACGGCTCCCCGGGCCGGGGGGAGCTGCCGCGGGGGAGGGGGGGGCGCCTCAGGGCAGAGGCAGGGAGCTGCTGCAGGGGGGGATGCCTCAGGGTGTGGGGGGAGCTGCTGCGGGGGAGGGTGCCTTAAGGCGGGGAGGGGGCAGAGAGCTGCCACAGGGCTCGGGGAGGGGAGGGGAGGGCGCAAGGTGGAAGTTTCACCTAGGGCGCGAAACATCCTTGCACTCGCCCTGTATATAGGAACCTAAATCGGTGGTCATGGGTGCTCAGAACCTTTTCGGGAGTGGCAATATCAACAGTATCAATAGGAGTGCACAAAGGAGCAACAACTGGTTTTGTTCAACATCTTTATTAATGATCTGGATGACGGGATGGATTGCACCCTCAACAAGTTTGTAGATGATGCTAAGCTGGGGGGAGAGGTAGATATACTGGAGGGTAGGGATAGGATCCAGAGTGACCTAATTGGAGTATTGGGCCAAAAGAAATCTGATGAGGTTCATCAAGGACAAGTGCAGAGTCCTACACTTAGGATGGAAGAATCCCATGCACTGCTATAGGCTGGGGACCGACTGGGTAAGCAGCAGTTCTGCAGAAAAGGGCCTGGGGATTACAGTGGATGAGACGCTCGATATGAGTCAGCAGTGTGCCTTGTTGCCAAGAAGGTTAATGGCATATTGGGCTGCGTTAGTAGGAGTATTTCCAGCAGATCAAGGGAAGTGATTATTCCCCTCTATTTGGCACTGGTGAGGCCACATCTGGAGTACTGCGTCCTGTTCTCCCCCCCCCGCCCCACTACAGAAAGGATTTGGACAAATTGGAGAGAGTCCAGTGGAGGACAATGGAAATGATTAGGGGGCTGGGGCACATGACTTACGAGGAGATGCTGAGGGAACTGGACTTGTTTAGTCCACAGAAGAGAAGATTGAGGGAGAATTTGATAGCAGCCTTCAACTACCTGAAGAGGGGTTCCAAAGAGCTTGGCTGTTCTCAGTGGTGGCAGATGACAGAACAAGAAGCAATGTTCTCAAGTTGCAGTGGGGGAGGTTTAGGTTGGATATTAGGAAACACTATTTCACAAAGAGGGTGGTGAAGCACTGGAATGGGTTACCCAGGGAGGTGGTGGAATCTCCATCCTTAGAGGTTTTTAAGGCCTGGCTTGACAAAGCCTTTGCTGGGATGATTTATTTGGTGTTGGTCCTGCTTTGAGCAGGGGATTGGACTAGATGACCTGTTGAGGTCTCTTCCAACCCTAATCTTCTATGATTCTATGATTATACGATGGCCCCTCCAATGCCATCCCCAGATTCCCTAATCAGTATCATACTGATACAGTGTTGCCAACCCCAGCATTAAAAAATCATGAGTCAAGCATGAAAAAAATCCTGACTGACTTAAATAAAATCATGAGTTTTTTTTGTTTTTGTTTTTTTAAATATATATGTAGGACACTTTTTATTAGTCTTCTGTGTTTGAGCCTTAAGGTTTCATGTTTCCCAGGTTTCCTCTGGAACCATGACGGTAGAAACTTTTTTTTTTTTTAAAGAAAGCTGAGGTTCAGGTGTACTCACATGACTCCAAGAGCAGGGCCTTTAAGAAAAACACTAAATATCATGTGACTTGTGGTAATACCATTTGAAAAGGGGTTTGAAGTGTCTAGCACTGCTGGTGGTACTAAGACCTGCTTTTCACTCCCAGCACTTTTGGTATACATGGACAGTTCACAGTTCCCATCACCTTCCCCCTTACATCCTCACACAGCAGGAAATAGGCCCAGACTCGTCATTCATAATAAAGCATCCATTACAAAATCCCCTTTTGAGGTTTTGGCTGCTCCCTCTCCTCCACCCCTACTCCGAACTTCTCTCTGCTCCTGTGGGAATTGAGCAGGAGAGCTCTGTCAGCTTCCTGCAGCAACCCTGATTGGCTGCTCTTCCCCAGGAGGAGGCAGGCAAGTAGAGAGGGCAGCCAATCAGAAGGGGATGTCCCCCAGGCAGGGCTGAAATTCACTAGAAGGCTGGAGCTTCTTGGGTCATTACAAGAAGGGCTCCTATCCCAGCCAAAATTAAGTGACTCAACAATGGAATTGTAAGAGTTGGTAGCACTGAGTTAAAGTGGACACTGTTGTGTCCAGAAGACCGCCATGTTGAATCATCCTTCTTTATGAAGCCTTTGAGTTTCAGAACCAGAAAACAACTTCTCTGATTGTAGAACACTGGTGGATGTTACTTAGCGTTTACAGGTGGGGCACTGCCTGCATCTGAGCTGAACATCTCCTCTGGATATCACTCTCTCCGTGATTGCCAGTCCAGCACTTTTCACAAATGCTACATTTGTTTACAATGTAAAAATAAGAATGTGTTGCCTATGTTATAAATGAGGAAGCTACTGAAGAATCATAATTTACTTCTCAATTGGCACTATAACAAAAGGTTACAAATTACCAGTTCAGGTATAGAAATAGAAACAATTAAAAACCATTCTAGGAGTGAAAAAACTATAAAAAACTCTCTTGTATGAGCACTAGCTTTAAACTTCCTATACCAGAGGTTCTCAAAGTGTGGTCCATGGATCACTAGTGGTCAGCGAGCTCCATTCCACGGATAGTTCCCTCTAAGGTGCACACCTGGGTGGCTACACATTAGAGAATGAAGGGCCACTCACCTAATTAGTGGAGCCACGCTGGCATGGGACATGCAAGGCTGCAGCGGCCAGAGAAAGAGGCGACTTTCCCCAGCTGCTGGGGAGAGACCCCCCCCTCCTTTCCAGCCCCAGCTCGGGGGCTGCCATGGCGGGGGAGAGAGGGCACATCCATTGCATTAGAAAGGTAAGACTACTGATATTAAAATATGAGTTGTGTGCTTTTATTTGTAGAACAAAAAACATTAATTATTATTAAGGGTTTTTTTTTATATAGCACTTTTATCCAAAACACTTTACAATAGTTAGCTAATGGTACAAACAATATTTGGAAAGTTCATTACGTGGTCTGCCAAGACCCTCAGCAATTTTTGAGTGGTCTGCAAAAAAAAAAAAAAAAGTTTGAGAATCACCATCCTAGGCTTTAAAGTCCTGGTTAGAGTTTAGAGCAAATTATTTCCTTTCTATGTAGTGACTTGGTGCAAATGTTACCAGCCAACTGCTGGGTCCCAGAAGCATCCTGCTAGCACACGACAGGATGGCACAGGGATTTGAGGGCGGAATAATTGTGCTCCCCCTACAGCACTGTGTAAGATTTGACTCTTAGCTTTACATTACTATTATTATCTACTGCTTTTGCACTGCTCATAATGATTTCATTCATTATTAATAAGGCTAAGATTTTGTCACAGATATTTTTTAGTAAAAGTCACAGACAGGTCATGGGCAATAAAGAAAAATTCACAGAGGCCTGTGACCTGTCTGTGACTTTTACTAAAAATATCCATGACAAAATGGGGAGCTCAGCTGCTGGGTTCCCAAACTGCCTGTGATGGCTGAGCAGGTCCATGGGTCCCCACCACCCATGGCTTGGAGCTACGGGGTCCCCTCGCTGCCCACGGTGGCTGGGCAGGGTGCTGTGGTGGGCCATGGTGGCTCACAGCTCCGTGGGGCTCTGCTGCCCATGAGGGCCGAGAGCTGCAGGGTACCCCCAATGCCTATGGTGGCTTGGAACTCCTGGGGCTCCCGCTACCCAAGGGGGCTGGGAGCTGCAGAGTTCTCCCTCTGCATGCGGCAGCTTGGAGCTCCCGGGGCTCCTGCCACTCCAGGGGGCTGGGAGTTGCAGGGTTCCACCACAGTCCGGGGCAGCTTGGAGCTCCGGGGGGCCCCGTCACCTCTGGTGGCAGGAGTACCCCACAGCTCTCAGCCACCATGAAGGGTGGGGGGGCCCTGCAGCTCCCAGCCACCATGGACTGAAGTCACAGATGTCTCTGGAAGTCACAGATTCCGTGACTTCCGCGACCTCCATGATAAAATCGTAGCCTTAATTATTAACAAGGGTCTTATATTCACTGCCACTGAAATTCTGTTATACTCCAACTGTAATGAATCATGAATTATTCCTAAAACTTGTTACAAGCTCTGTAAAAGATTGGTTTTACTCTGTCAATAATTTATATTTGATACTGAAGAGAGTGGGTGTTGAGACAAGGCTAGGAATCAGGTGAGCTTCATCTCTTTAAATGAAGAGGCAAGGCACACAATGAGCTGAGGTTAGCAACTTCAGTTTGGAATTGTGGTTAATTGATACCCCCAAAATGACTTCTTCCAATATGGGCAATCACCCAACATGTGTGGAAGCAGTGGGACAGGGGTTAGTGGGCTGAAAGTGGGTCCATCTTCAAAGGAAATTTGGAATAAATAAATTTAACAGGAACCCAGACTTGTTTACCCAATAGCAATGATGGTTGTTATGAGTGACTTTAAATGACACAGTGGGCATTTCATAAGAGATCCTGATTATCTCCTCAGAAGAGACATCTGGGGAAACACCTTTGTGAAGAATACTTGATTTTTATATGGCCAGATTTTGCTATCCTTACCCATTAAGTACTAGTTTATTATGTGAATAATCCCAGTGATTTAAATAGGACAATTCAAGAAGGTGCTACTCAGAATGAGTAAGGATGGCAGAATATGGCCCACAGTGAACAAGTTCCCACCTTTGGGCCACATTGTGGTACCTTTCTCACTTTGAATAATATCTCACACCTTGAGTAGTTCTACTGGCGTCAATGGAACCACATGTAGACTGAGATGTTACGAAATGTCAATAACTGAATCATGATCTGTCCTTTTAAGATCAAAGGGATCACATCCTGTAACTGTGAGGTGATAACACAAGACAAGTAAAGATGACAGAGCATGGATCTCTAACAGGCCCACTCAGAGAGGAAAGGAGAAAGTGTTCCTGAGATATGTAAGGCTGTTACTTTACTCAGAGCAAACCTTAGGTGTACCATATCGATCTGGCTCAGCATTTCCAGCATACATAATTAATTACATTACACAAAGGATTTGTTTGTTTTACATTTACATTTAAAAAAATAAAAATCTGTTATAACTTTAAAAAAATGTGTCATTTCAGATCTTTTCACCTTTCTATGGGCCTGATCCAAAGCCCACTGAAGTCAAACGGAAGACTTTAGTTGACTTCAGTGGCCTTTGAATCTGGTCCTCTGTGCATATGTCCTTGTTATTAAAATAAGAGTACACACATGCACACAAATTTTGCAGTCAAATGAGATGCTTCAGTTGTAATGATTTAGAATAGTCTCAGAAATATTTCTCTTTGAATCTCATTCCTTGCTATAATTGTACCGTACCTTCACACTGCATTTTTTCTGCGATAGCAGCCATTTCCATGGTAACCCTAAATTATACCAACACATATGCATTTTGGCGCAAATTCTTTCTTAAAGGAGAATGAAAAAAGAATACCATGGGGACCAGAGCAAGAGAATGCTGCCTATGTAATACATGCATCTGATGAAACATGTATTGGTGATCATCGGCGGTCCAGTCCTGCTCAAGTTAATAAGAGTACTTTTTTCCCCTTAGGTTATAATGAAAGTGACATGAGATTATTTACATTTTAGTCTAAATTTGTTCCTGGTATAAGCAGGCACAGTTTAGCTGAAATCAGTGGTGTTACGGCAGAGCTGAATTTGGTTCTGCAGGGACATTAGACTGAGCAATCAAAACTTCAAACTTGTTTCTTAAAATAATAATTGATCAAGGTGCAAGTGACAATCTGTGAAAGGATAAAGTTCTAAGTACCCTCTGGCTATCATCCCTTCAGCAGAGAGAACGGCAGAAGAGTATGCAGTGTAAGGGGAAATTGGCCACCCAGGTGGAATCCTGGGGATTCACAAGGTATAGGTTGTAACCTGGACAGTCAGCTCCTCTGCACTGCTGCTGTGCCCTCCTCCCACTACGAAGTGTCTCCTTCTGTAACAGTGTTGCCACTGGCTGTGTTCCTTCAGGCAGAATAGCTCTCAGTTAGAGATCCACACGGGTAGCCTCAGGGCCAACCAAAGATGTTGCTATGGTGAGTGGCTTCTCCCTGGCTCCATTCATTCCCACCCCATAGCCCCTGCTAAGGTCCCAGTGGAGCAGTAACCTGTAGTGCTCCAGAACAGGAGCTTCTGTGGACTTGGGGTGATGGATGGTGGGACAACGCAGTGGAGGTGTTACTGGCTTGGGAAGGATCTGCAGGTATCTCACCGCCCTCAGCTTGCAGAAATAGAGGGGACTATCTGAACCTGAATTTTTAAAAATCACTGAAGCACATTCAAAAGGTCGCTTTTATTGGTCTTTGAAAAGTGGAAAATATTGACCTTTCTTTCACTCTGTCTGAGAAAAGCAAGTTTTATTTGACTCAGTAAAATGACTAAACAGCAAACAAGCGAGTGCTATTGTACACCAAAGCGGGGGGAAATCAAATATTGAACAAGAATCCTGTAAGCAAAAGAATGAAAGACCCTTTTTTAATGTTTATAAGGGGCCAGAGTTAAAGTTACCATGGTAACCTTAATTCTGATTTTCCTGTCTTTTGTGTGATTACAACCTCAGCTCCATTATTATATTGAAATCAATGGGAGTTTTGACTTTAATGTGAATAGAACTGGCCCATAGAAGATTTTTTGTGTTCATGTTTGTTTTTTTGCATATGATATAATAGAATCGGAGATTGCTCTTTTGAACATCATTTGTACCATTTACAGAACTAATGGGAAGGTTTAAGCAAAAGATCTATCAGCAATAATTTAAGGAAGGAAAAGTTCATGGGAAATTTAAGCTACAACGCACCTTTGAACTGTATAGTCACCAAGACAAAACTGCATCTGTTACAGTTCAAGAAAGATATTCATCCTACAGATTTTTGATAGCTGGGCTTGAAACACCTTATCTGCATGCTGTGCTAGCATTTCTAATTATCTGGGATTGCTATTCAGACTGATGACTTGTGTGAAGGATTCTGTTTTCCATCAAGTCATTCTTCTTGCAGCACTGATAGCTTGATAATTAAGTAGCATTACTTGGTCCTGAATACAGATGATTTATAGGAATTATTTTTAATAAATAAACAATTTAGAATGTATTGAAAACAAAACCAGTTTGGTAATAAAGCATTTGTCTTTTTATCACATCTGCTTTCTTTCCTTTGCCTTAATCTGAAAAAAATGTTTTTCCATTCAGCCCTTCTATTTGCTGGGTTGTTTTTATAATATCAGTGTAATATGCCTGATATCCTAAATACTATTCCTTCTATGCAAAGAAATGAAAGATTCTTAAAACTAATGAACTGAAGGTAACTGGGAATGTGAGAAACACAGACTGTCTGAGGTCATATATTAGTGGTTCATGTTCAATAATCAATTTATCACAAAACACATTAGATACTTGAGAGCCAGCATTCATTTTCTAGTTAAAGTATTTACCAGGAGCTGTGAATAGGATTATTTATCTCCTGATGTTCAGGGCCACATTGGCTGTGTTTAGACTCAAGGGCACACTGTGATAAATAACCATGAAGCACAGATGCATTGTGTTGTCATCTCCAAGTATAGAACTGCTTTACGTAAGGAAAGTATTACAGTGTGGAACAGCTTTTACATGCACTATAGCATGATAATTTCACATTATCTTAAAGGGTCATTTCAATTTCTTTCATTATGGACCAAGTCCTTGTACCTGGTGCAAAGCTTGATAAAATGGCCTTGTGTCACAAATCTCAGAGGAGGTTGAGGGAATGAATCCTCTATGACCCAATGTGGCCATGAGCTGTAGCAGTATTCCTACCAGGCCTTCCCCTACAAGGGGTTTTGGTCTTTGGAGCAAAGTCACCACCAGTAGATGAGAATACAAAACATTTTAAAATATGTTTAAATTCAGAAAATGACCATGGGAAATATTTCTCACAAACAAAATGGATCACACCAATTTATTGAAACTGTTTTCTGATCTCATAGTCCAAGCACTGATTTAACAATGGAGGGTAATATTCATTCCCCAGCCCAGGCAGAAAGCTCACACAAGGCTTAGCACATTAAATACCACTAAAGACCTCTGAGCAGGGGTTAAATTTCACCCTGAAAGGTCACTATTTTAGAATGTAAATGTTTACGGCAAAAATGGACTTCTAAACTCTGCCCTCACATATGAGTGGCAAATTCCCATTAAACTCAGTGGGAATTGCCTATATGTATCTAACATCTGAATGTTTCCTTGATCAGACCTAATATACATTTCAAACCAGTATGTTGGATCCATCATTTTTAAAATATTTGTATTTAGTTAGTTTTTAGAGGAAAAGATTGATTGCCACTGGTCCTACTATTTACATGTGATCTGGGCAATAATGTTCTACATTATGAGGTTTCCTAGTATCAAGGCTATTGTAAATAAATCATTAGGCTGTTACATTTGAGGGTCATCATCTAAAACTATGTCTAGTTCTTTGTACAATTTATTTCAATAAATGAGTATATCTAAAGTTCCTTTCTTTATAAAAATTAATATCTCCTTCTACTTGGTTTGTATTTATTGATACATTGGATTAGTTGAGGATTTTTTACATTGGATTAGTTGAGATTCCTCCCTTCCCCCCACCCACCTTCAAACAGATTGGAGCTTTAAACCTGGGACTGTGTCACCAGTTAACCTCAATCTCATTAAGTAGGTTCTCAAAGGATTGCTTCATTCTGGGGAACACATTTTGTTTTCCATGGTCATTAGCAAACTGCTAAAAATTCAGGCATAATTTCATTACTCTATAACAGCTGGCTGGCAGACAGGTAATGGTCACCACAGCAAAAATAAAATCTGGGTTATTTGGAAATCATGCTGCAACTAGTATTATAAAATTGGGACAAATTAAATCAAATGTCTTGCTCACTGACATTTTATCCAATAGCGATGGAGATTCTACAACCTTTCTAGGCAATTTAGTCTAGTGCTTAACTACCCTGACAGTTAGGAAGTTGTTCCTAATGTCCAACCTAAACCTCCCTTGCTGCAATTGAAGCCCGTTGCTTCTTGTCCTATCCTCAGAGGTTAAAAAGTAATTTTTCTCCATCCTCCTTGTAACAACCTTTTATGTACTTGAAAAAGTAATCATGTCCCCCTCTCAGTCTTTTCTTTTCCAGACTAAACAAATCCAATTTTTTCAATCTTCCTTCACGTTTTCTAGACCTTTAATCATTTTTATTGCTCTTCTCTGGTCTTTCTCCAATTTGTCCACATTTTTCCTGAAATGTGGTGTCCAGAACTGGACACCATACTCCAGTTGAGGCCTAATCAGCGCAGAGTAGAGCAGAAGAATTACTTCTTGTGTACTTTTGTGCTACTTTTTGCAACAGATGTCATCCGCTCAGGCTGGTCCATAATCCAACTGAAGAGGAGATTGCTGTAATTGAAGAAGTTACTGTTGGACATTTATTTTGTGTGTGAAATAAATCAAGGATTTAGAGCCCAGTACAAATCCCACACTAAATTCAAGAGGAGTCTTTTGATTGACTTGGATGGGTGACAGATATGCCCTTATTATCAATAAGGCTTTGGAGTCCATTTCCTGAAAAAGTACATTTACCACCTTTGCCCTGATTAAGTTGGTGGCAGCTAAATAAAATTGCCAGCATCTCCTTATCTACCTGTATGATCTAGGTCTAGTTTAGCAAGATACTTAAAGATGTGCTTAACTTTAAGCATGAGATTAATCCTGTTGACTTCAATGGCAACACTTACATACTTAAAGTTAGGCATGTGCTGAAGAACCTTGCTGAATCTGGGCACTACTTTGTATCTCTTTCAGACCTTTTGATATACAGGCTGCTGCCTTTCTGGTTTTTTAAAAAGGATAAATATCAATGGTCTTTGTGATTCTTCCAGTTGTAACATATTTGTATTATTTACATCATGACATTTTAGGGCAATCTCTGTCCATTCTGTTAGTTCCGTTTTGTTGTCGTCCACTGCATGTGATTCCACTACTGATCTACACCCAGTGGTTCTGTAGAAATGTCCTTATGCTTGCAATATGTTTTCACTGTCACGTGCAAATACTTACTATGAATGTGCCCTCCCCTATATGCAAATAGAATAGCTGTTTCGCCTCATATTTTCTTAAATGTTGATGCTGTAATGAAGTGAGCTTGTTTCACTGTCAGATTTTAGGCTGATGGGGATGATATTAATATGTACATACATTCATGAGTCTCCCACAGTTTAAATAAAAATCTCTTCCTCTATCAATTGCTCAGGTCTTATCGTCTTGTTACTTATGAGATAATACCACATAATATTTCTCTTGTAGCCTGCACAGGCTTTCAGTAAAAACAGGGTAGGCAAGATATGCATTTCTAATGTAAAATAAAAGCAGGAGAATATAATTGGTGAAATATAAAAGAAGGAAACAAACAATTTGTCTTATCACCTTGAACCATTATACAGAAACAAGGGCATAGACATTTTCTTCCCTTTCCAGGTCACCTTTACTTTTCTGCCCTTGAAATTAAGTGATTCTGATGCATTATCTGAACATGCTTGATTTCTAACTATTAAACCCAAATTGTTGCTCAAACCAGAGGGAACACATGGGGGAGGGTACTGCATGGGGGGCATGCGGGGTCACGTGACCTCCCCAGATTTGCTGCTTGGCTTGGACTGAGCATGCTCAGTAACAATGCTGAAGCTGGCTGCCCTCACTCTGCCCCTTCCCCCACCCCAACAGGCACAGGTCATCTCTGCTTTAAACACACATTTTCTAAAATCACTCCTCATCCGCAAGCCCTGTCCTCCCAGTCCCATGCCCTAACAACTTGTCCATACTCACCTCCTGTGAGCCCTCAATAGCACATGGTACTGCACCCTCCTACATTGAAAGTTTCAGTCACCTTTCAGACCATCACTCAATGACTTGAGTACCAGAAGAGCCAGGAACCAGACTAGTGCTTTTTATGCTTGGTTGAGACATTGCTTTAATTTTTCACAATGATCCAATCAACACAAGCAGTGGGGCTTCTTCCTACATGTCTCTGTGTTCCTGGGTTGTTGTTTTTTTGGTATGCCAATCATTTTGGTTCTAAGCACAACATCTGCTAATTCCTTATCCGGACAATGGATCCACGTTTTTCCACAAACACTATGTAAAGTCCATAGTTTATATTAATATTCTGCAGATTCTGAAAAGCATCATGTGTTCAGGGAGAATGAATAGTGTGAGGTAAGTATTTCTCTTTTTTTCTTTATTGAACAAGCTCTTGGGGAATTATTTTTCATTGCTCAAGATTGGTACTCGATTCAACAAAACCCATTGAGCCTTTTTATTAACAGGTTAATTTTAACAAAGATTTGCATCAAGAGTTTTTCAAGAGTTTTATTATAAAGAAAAGGTGACACTGATTGTGCCAGTTCCATCCAATGCTGATTGATTTGGTCTTGGAAGTTTCTAATGTGTTCATTCTTCCAGTTCTCTAGTTTGGTGGCTGATGTGCGGATACAAATAATGGGAGAGTGTGGGATAGTAATTTATGATTTCTAAGTTATTCAAAAGGAGCCAGAGAAGTCATTTTTCATAATTGCTGACTGGTCTGTGTTGTCATCACCTAAGTCTGGAGCGATGGTTATTAGAAGGAGGAGACAGACAGTGTTCAAAATGGAGTCTAAAGAGCAGTAAACTTTATTGATTGCATCTTGATAAACTTCTAGGCTGAGGCTTCAAATCTCTGTTTTGTACATTAAAAACCCTGTGCCAGATTCTCAGCTGGTTGGTGTAGCATCAGTGACTTCAGTAGAGCTACAGTGATTTACAGCCAGGGCCGGCTCCAGCATTTCTGCCGCCCCAAGCAAAAAAAAAAAGAAAAAGAAAAAAAAGCCGCGATCGGCGGTGGCAGTTCAGCGGCAGGTCCTTCGCTCCTAGAGGGAGTGAGGGACCTGCTGCCCCCGAATTGCCGCAGGTGCCGCCCCTCTCCCTTGGCCGCCCCAAGCACCTGCTTGTTAAGCTGGTGCCTGGAGCCGGCCCTGTTTACAGCATCTGGGAATCTGGTTCATAGACACTTCCTGCTTCTTCTGGATTTTGTTAGTTTTCAGCCAATAAAAATCACTGTAATGAAACTTGTTCAATAATTAAGCAATCGTTCTCTTAAATGTGCTTTAATCCCAAATGACGATTCATTTTCTCTCCCCTCAATAGCAGGTTACATTGAGGCCCTCAAATCTTACGCTTATAATTCTGCAGAAGGACTTTGGATTTTCCAGATACACTCTATTTCTTTGGAAGGTTCCTACTTTGGTTTTGACCCAATGAGATGAGATTTCTACTTGAACAACAATCTTACCATGTTACCTGAGAATTAGACACGGAAAATATCCTTTGCTTTTTTTATTCAGACAGCTCTTTATCTGCTTGGAAGACCCTGTAACTGGCTCTTTGCACTAGTTTAAAAATGCATCTTCCTAGTTGCAGGCTGACAGATTTGGTCATTGGAGTGAATTTGTTTTGAAGTTGTGAGTAATAGAGAAAAAAGAGCTTGAATGTAGTGGAGAGGAGGGAGGCTGCAGGATTTCAGTTGCAGCTCCCTGATCCTCTGATATCTAGCCCCACACAATGGGGAGCTACAGGAGAGCAAGTTACATCAGTTCTGACTTGCTACATACTGCCATGGCCCCCATCTTGACCTTATAAAAGCCATGCCCCAGAATGCCTTGCCCTTTCCTTTACACTGGGGGTGAGGAAAGTGACTGGCACGTGAAGCAGTAGAGTCACCTCTGCTGGTTGTATGCCAGCAGAGTTCCCCTGATCAGGGAGAATACTTCACTGGCAATCCCCAGCACTTTACACTATTTATGCAGCACAAAGTGGCCCTAGTGGATTTGAGAATCTGGTTCAAAGTCTTCTTCCCATTAGGAGTTCTACTGGAGAATCTCTGTGTACCAAGAAATTGATTCATATGCTAATAATGCTTGAACTGTCTTTCCATTCAATGCTGTGTTTATGGAGTCCTCAATGTTCTTTCCACTTCCATGTTACTCTGGGGAAAGTAGTCATGTGTTTTGAAACCAATGGAGTCACCTCAGACTCATGAACCCTCAAGATAGCTTTGTTTCACAGGGACAAAAGCATCAGAGAGAATCAGGCAGAGACTATTTAGCCCTGGAGGGAGAGAATTCACTGATGCAGGACCCAGCAATAGAGCTCCTTCCCAGAAGAGATGGGAATCCAAGCCCAGCGGTATTTAGCTTCTCAGGGGAATGGAGAAAAATAACCCCTTTTCTGTTTTCAGCTCTGATTCGTCTTACTCTTGTACAGTGCTTAGATACCAAAGTGCCTTAGAAAGAGAATAGATATTATTATTGATTATTTATATTACCATAGCACTTTGGAGGCCTAGTCATGAATCAGGGCCCCACTGAGCTAGGCATTGACCACTGCCCCACAGAGTTTACAATCCAAGTGTAACACAAGAGACAACAAGGGGCTACAGACAGAGACAGGGAAGCACAAGGAAACAGGACATAGATATATTCAGCACATAATATGACACACTAATTGACCAGATGATAAACTTTCCGAATATATATAATCTTTTAGATCTTTCTCTCTATATGTAGATAGGTCAGTAGAGATCTAAACCAGCATATTTTGTGACTTAACCGAATTGTCTAATATTGTCTAATAAAGCAACTTAGCCCAGAGACTGGCTTCCATTATTTACTGTACAGTTCAGCACACACTGAAAATAATGCAGATAAGAGTGAAACGTTTGTACACTCTCCCTGCTAGAGAGCCAGTGGCGGTTTCCGTGGGTGCACAGTGCCCAATACATTGGTGCTACCATAATTAATAATGAATAGTAATAATAGATGTTGCATTTGCCCTGTTAGCAAAAGTCTCCATGTTTAACCAACACTACTGGTGATTCCCTAAACTCTCCCCCCTCATATTTTTGTTGAGGAAACAAAGGCAATTTTCATGGGTGTAAAACTATCATTTCTTAAACCAATCAGAACACAGAAGTCTGGTTTTAACGTTTCCCAGTTCCTGCCAGTGCTAAAATAGCTCTCCATTTTTCTCAAATAAAGTTTCTCATGGCATAGATAGCACAGTTAGAAAAATCTTCAGGAAACCTTTCCATTGAACTCAAGCAGATGGAGTGATCTCTTGTCATTGTATTGCAAAATGTTGTCTAGTGTGTCCGGATAGATTCAATCATTGCAATAAATCACAATCACTTTACCAGGTTCAATTTTCCTTGCATAGAGTCTCTGAATCTCTCTGCTTGTCACAAGATTTAAAAAAAACTTTTTTCTTTTGGGAGTGGAGGTTGTACAATATTCAAACTTGATTTTTCACACTTATGCAATAAACAATCAGCTTCATATTGTATATATCCAATGTATGTCTTGCTACATACTGCCATGGCCCCCACCTTGACCTTATAAAGGCCATGCCCCAGAATGCCTTGCCCTTTCCTTTACACTGGGGGTGAGGAAAGTGACTGGCACGTGAAGCAGTAGAGTCATGGCAAATTTGTCCATGTGTGTACTTATATATATATATCTATATAAGATATCATCTGGATATGAGCTAGATAATGACATAGGGGAACATTTGGGGACCACATTATCAGAGGTATTGAGCACCTACAGCTCTGACTGTCTTCCACAGGGGTTGTATTGCTCAGCGTCTCTGAAAATCAGGCGCCAGCTCTCGACAGAAGTGCCTGGAGGTTGGAGACTTGATGTGGTTGATCTAGTGATGGACAAAGTTCAGTTGTCCATGCAAATTCTTTTAGATCTAGCTACAGCCTTTGATTCCTCTTGAGTTGTCCTATTCATTCTTTTCACAAGCATCCCTAATAGTGGTGTAGCTGCTCAGCCCCTTGGAGGGGTCCTTCATGTGCAGTCTCCAGGAGTTTTGTTCTGACTCTCCTTGCTGTTCAATAGGCATGGGAGGCCACCAGACAAGAGATCATTGCTGCCCTAGGGACTGTGTCTTACTGTCTGTTTGGACAGTACCTAACACATTGTGGGTGCTACTGTAGTCCAAATAATAATTCAGGTGTTGACAAAGGCCCATATGGCTACCCTAGACATAACCTCTCTCCTCATTCACCACTACAGCAGTTGCTGATGTGCACTCACTAGAAGCCCAGCATAGCTTTGAACACCTGGCATCTATAGGCAGAAAGTTGTCAGTGGGCATACACCTGCAGGCTTTGAGTGCTCCAAGAGGCCTTCCTGTGGGGCCTGACCCTCCAGGTTTAACAAGCTGTTTTGTCCATCTCCCTTAGTGTTGATGAGAGGGTGCCAGAGACCCAGGACCACCACAGTCAACATCTGCTTGTAACCAGTTTCACTTTCAGGTCCTTGATGATGCAAAATTTGGGTTACTACAAAGGTAAGAGTGTGTTTGTTTGTTTGAAAAATAACTTTTCCCATTGGAATTAAAACATAATAATCATGAAAACCATTTTGTCTAAGGGGTTATAAATGCTTCTTTATAAAAAAATCTGCATTTTGAGCCAGAGTTCGGTGACAGGGTCCTTTTTGGGCCTCATCTGAAAGATAAGGGATTCCCAAAAGCAAAAGGAAATTGGAGGCTATTTTAGGAGGGCAAGGGTAGGATAAAGGAAGTACCCTCTCTCATGGATTTAGCATAGCACAGTGAGAAGGTAAAGATAATCTGTCAGGCAGGAATGCTTAATGGCAATTCCAGAGGATGGGATGCTGATGCGTTTTTAAGACAAAGGTAAAGAATACAGAAGGCCTGCAGAATCTTGGGGCTGGCCTGGATGCTTTTCTCCTACTGCAGAAAACTCACTGTCAACCCTCTGAATGGGGTATTTCCAGGGAATGCTGCTAGCGCAGTGCAAGATCTTGTCTCCGTGGGGAAATGAAGCAGAATACCTAGTGTGCTTTAAGCTTATACCTTACCTTAGTGTGAAATAACTTTCAAATGTAGATAAGACGTAAGTGGGAATCAGAAACTTCCTGGTGATACTTGGATCATCCTGGGATCAGAAACTATTCCCAGATGCCCTTTCACATCACAAGTTCCTTAGGCACTTCAGGGGGTTGTATATGGCTTACCTCTCAGAGGATTTCCCTTCCTCCGCTGCCTCCCTGCTGAATAAGCTTGTTCCTAAAAGTCATAGCCCACGTTAAACACGCTTCTGTTAGGTTTTTCATGTCTTCACCCCACTGTATTTTCTGTTGCTCCCCCAGAGTAAACCTACTACCAGCTCTCTGAAAATATCCTATGTGAACCAGACTCTTCTGCTATTTCCCTTCCTGAATCTCCAGCAGGAGTTGTAATGGGGGTATGGTCTGGGTTTAGGTAATGTGATGATTTAAAGAGATTAGAAGACACTTTCTTTCATCAATATCCTCCAAGACAGCAGAAAGGTTGGTGATTTCTCAGCCTCTGTATAGGTAGGGAGGAAACAACTATCTGGGTCTGACTCTTTCCTGAAGTGGAGGCTAGCTTCTATTAAAGGCACCAGACCATATAGAACAGGGGGTCCAATCATAAACTCAGCACAATGTGTGTGGGCGGGAAAACAAACAGAAGGTGTTTTGTGCCACAAGGAAACTGACCCACTGTGCTCTGCCCTTTGAGACCTCTCTGTAAGGATCCAAGTCTAAAACCCAGGGTTGTGGTGGTCCTGGGTCTCTGACACCTTCTCATCACCACTAAGGGAGATGGACAAAGCAGCTTGTTAAACCTGGAGGGCCCACAGGATGGCATCTTGGAGTACCCAAAGGCTGCAGCCATCTGACTGGCTCACACCTGCTACCTAATTCAGGAAGAGATCCAGATAGGCTGTCCGAGCAACCGTGCAGACTTTCTGCTGCTGCCACATTGGACATTAATGATTAATGGAATTTGTGTGCGCCCCCACCCCGCATTACTGCACAGCTAAAGTTTCCTCAGCAGCAGAGCTTGGTCTGACGGCAGAACGGGGAGTGGAATTAGAGTGGCCAACTTTCTAATTGCACAAAAGCAAATACCCTTGCCTGGCCCCTTCCCAAGGCCCTGCCCCTGCCCTGTCCCTTCTCTGAGACCCCACCCCACACTCACTCTAGCCTCTCTCCACCCGTTGCATGCTCTCCCGCACCCTCACTCACTTTCATTGGGCTGGGGCAGGGGGTTGGGGTGCAGGAGGGGGTGAGTGCTCTGGCCGGGGGTGCGGGCTCAGGGGTGGGGCTGGGGGTGAGGGGTTTGGGGTGCAGGAGAGGTCTCTGGGCTGGGGTGTGGGAGGAGATTTGAGCTCTGGGAGGGAGTTGGGTGTGGGAGGTGGCTGAGGGCTTGGGCAGGGGGTTCGGTGTGTGGGCTCTGGGAGGAAATAAGGGTGCAGGAGGGGGTTCTGACCTGGGACAGGAGATTGGGGTGCAGCTGGGGGTGCGGGCTCCGCCGGGTAGCGCTTACCTCAGGTGGCTCCTAGGTGGTGGCGCAGCGGGGCTAAGGCATGCTCCCTGCCTGCCCTAGCTCTCCGTGGCTCTCAGCAGCAGCTAGCATGTCCGGCCCCTAGGCGGAGATGCAGCAAGGCAGCTTTGTGTAGTGCACGCTGCCCGCATCCGCAGGCACCACCCCAGCAGCAGCCATTAGTTGCTGTTCCCAGCCAATGGGAGCTGCGGAGCTGGCACTCGAGGTGGGGCAGTGCTCAGGGCTTCCCTGACCACCTCTGCACCTAGAGGACACAGGGACATGCTGGCTGCTTCCAGGAGCTGAGCGGAGCCAGGCCTGGCAGGGAGCCTGCCTTAACCCTGCTGCAATACTGACCAGACTTTTAACAGCCCGGTCAGTGGTGCTGACTGGAGCCACCAGGGTCCCTTTTTGACCGGGCATTCCGGTAGAAAACCAGACATCTGGTACCCCTAGGTGGAACTGTGGATGGGGAGGAGCTGGGGCTAGAAGCAGAAGTGGTCAGAAGAGGGACTGAGGGCAGAGCTGGGTTGGGGCAGAATGGAGCTGGAGGCAGAGTGAGTTTGGAGGTGGAGCTGGTCTGGGGGCAGGGCAGGGCAGGGCGGAGTGAGACTGGAAGCATGGTGTTCCCTCCCTGTCCCACATGGGGGCTGGCTTGGGCCTGGAGCAGGTTTGGGGGTTGACTGGGGTTCAGGGCGGAGCAAGGCAGGGGGCAGAGCTGGTCTGGGGAGAGCAGGGCTGGGGGAAAAGCAGAGCGGGGGGGAGCTGGGTTTGGAGGTTGAATGGGGTTGGTGGCGGGGGGGGAGGTGGAGTGGAGCTGGAAGCATGGAGCTCATTCCCCACTCCCCATGGGGGCTGGCCCAGGCCTGGAGCAGGACTGGGGGCTGAATAGGGTTGGGGAGGAGCAAGGCTGGGGGCGGAGCTGGTCTGGGAGCAGAGTGTGGCTGGAAATGTGCCACTCCATGGTCCAGGCCCCGCTGTTGCCCACCTGAATGTTCCTCCGCATCCCTGGGGGATGCATGCCCCGGTTTGGGGACCACTGGGTTAATGTGCAAAGTCTGTGTATTTATTGTAGAGGTGGCCAACACATGCGATTATTTAAGTACCAGGGAGTCTGTAGAGTCAGAGCAGCACCCAGAAGGGCTAGGGAGCTGGATGGGGAGTCCAACACTCAGAAGGGGTGCCAAATAGAAGATCTGTGCCCTGAGAGTGTGCCTAAGGACCCCAAATTGGGCTGGACTCTGCTCAGACTCCTCATATGCCAAATAAGATACAATCTGTGCCCAAAGTTTGTCATACACCCAACATTTATACAGCCTCTCTCCGGCATGGATTTTCGGATGTTGAAGAAATGCAATGCTTTTCCCGTGGTCATGAGAGTTGGGATGGAGGCTCTTCTCATGGTCATGGCAAGGTTTCTCTGCTGCATGATTCTCATGTGCCGACTCAGAGATGATTTCTGACTGAAGCTGTGACCACATTCGCTACGTACAGGATATTGAAGCATTTCTCACAAACAGAACATGTATGGGATGTCCCCCCCATGGGTTCTTATTGATTCTGTAATCAGTGCTAAGGCCTATGAGTCATCTGTAGCTCTTCCCACAGGAACGATGTAGTGCTGCTCTTCCGTATACATCATCTGGTGCTCCACCGTGAGTGTATGTTTGGTCTCTTTCCTGTGCAGGTATTCTGAACGTCCGTGTCTTCAGGAGTCCTCCATCATGGTGGGCACATTTACCCTGTCTCTTCCTTACAGGATGTCTCTGTGGCTTATCTGACCTGCATTTACTCTTACAGGCTCTTCCACTCTGAGAAATGTTCAGTGTGGATTTTTCTGATGATGTCTCATGTGGTTGTAATTTCTCAGGGATTTCCTTGAGAAGAACCCCTCCTCCCCTTGTCATTCATGGGTGAAGTTTTTCTGATGAACCACGGGTAGGACACTTCCCTAGGCCATGTTAGAGGTAATGAACTTTAGGCAAGACCCAGGCATGCAGGCCTTTTGTGATTTTAACCCCCTTTGATGCTGGCTATGTGCCTTTGGGTGAATGGACAATAAGCCTATTTAGAAGGAGCTGTTCCGTCACTTTAATCAGCCACTGGTCAGAGGCTCCTGGACAGAAGGGCCGTGCAGATACCAGTTAGATTTGGGCCTGTTGCATTAAGCAAGGAAGTTGCCCCCCTGTGATCCATCCTAGGAGTGATAAAACTTCAGAGCTCCTCCCAGAGACACATGAAGGCAGCAAAACTGTCACTTGTCTCTAAACCTAGGCAAGTCAAGTAACTTGGTGAAATGCTACAGCCTGTGTTATACAGGAGGTCAAACTAGATGATCCAAAGTCCATTCTAACTTTAATCTCTGAACACCCTGTCCCATACCTGGTTTGTTTTCACCCTCTCTCCACTGGGAGATTTGGTTTCCCTCTCCTCACCCAGGCCACTCCTCTCTGCCCAACATCCGTTTGCCAACAGACACAGAGCTTTTGCAAGTATCAGAATGGGAAGCCAACCTGATATAACTGACATACTCAGCCTAGCTGGATAAAGGAAAACAAGCCTGCTGAGAAAGGGAAGCAATATGTTGATGTTTTTCTACATATGGATGCAGGGACCATTAAAATATTACACTTTTTAATATTATACCTGTATGCTTTGCTATTGCCAGTAGGTAAAGTCTGTAAACAGCTCATCTAGTAACTCACCCATAGCCAAAACGTAGTTGGAGGTGCTGATCTCTGAAGTGGTGAACATAGGCCCATAAAGTTACCTTTCCTTAGGCAGCATTTTGAAGTGATATTTTTCATAGGAAATTCTTCTCATTGGAACTCAGTCCATAAGTCAAAGAAGGAAGGCGTTGGTTCTACCCACTGGAGCATAAAGCATTTGTCTGCTGTCACCTGCACGGTATGAATGATTTTTTGTTCTCTCTTTCCCTATTTCAGAACAGAGGCAGAAAGATGATTCAATTCCTTGGAGATAAATATTCCCAGAAACTCAGGAATAACTAGTAAGCAGAAATGTTTGATCTTTTCACAGGATTTTTGCATCTTCTATTTTAAAGCATAAACATTTTGTTTTAAAGTTCATTAAAACGTGCGGCGAAGGGGAAGAAATGCCCATTTACAGCCCTGCATCAGTCTTCTTTATTTAATGATGATGAATTTCAATTTGATAGCTTTCCAGTAACAGTCTGGACAGAGCTTGGAGTCTGGTAGCATGATGGGTACAGGGGCTAAGAAAAGCAGGGTCCATGTTTTTAAGTATTAATTTATAATGGTTTTACATTTAGAGATTTTTTTCTAAGAACATTTTGACACAAACACAAGAGCCAGGTTGAGGTATTTTGGTGCCTTACAAGCAGTGTATTCAATAGTGGAGTTATTCTATCAATGCTCTGCCTGGCTTGCTGTCTGAATGAAAATATCCCTTCCTCAGGGCCTCCTGTCTGTTCCTGGGTAAGCAAATTATTTCTAAGTGGGAACCACAATATCCAGATCAAAAGGAGAATGCTAAATATAAATGACCTATTGTGCTCAGTTATGCTTCTTTTCAGACAGCCGCTTAAGTGCTAAGGTCATTTCTAACCTCAAATTTAAGCTAATTAAACTTTAGTCAATTTAAACAATTTAGGCTGTAAGCCTAAATCATGAGCCTAATTCCAATACTGGTCAGCAGATTGGATGAACACAATGGGGTGAGAGACAGGAATCCTTCTCCCATGGCCTAGGGGATTGTACCTGGCAAGTTCCTAAGACTGGACTCAACTCATTTCATGGGAAGAGGGATGGAGAAAGTGGGGCGGAAATGGCAATGCACGTGAGAGAAGCATGCTCCCCACTTCTCTGGGACTTTGGTAGGAATTTCCATTACTAATAACCATTCTTTTACCACCTGGGATCACAATGCTTGTTTTCCAGGATAAATCTTGCAGAGAGGAGCTAGTGCTTTTACTCACTCTGGCAGGTCTTGGAAAATATCATCCCTTCATCCCCCATTCCAAAACTGCTCTGACCTTTCAAAAAGAGTAACCCCCACCCCCCGTCACAATCTGACCTTTCCTAACCCAGCAAACAAAATATCTGAAGAAGAGAGAACGCTACTACAAGGTGGCCTAAGTCTGAAGTGAAGCAAAGGAAGCCAAATAAAGAGATATGAGAAAAGGTGTTGCTGCCATGGCTAAATGCACATGGGGACTAACACAATGCTCATCAATGTTGGTCAGCTGGCATCTCCGTATCTGGAGACAACTCAGCCTCTGCAAAGTCTGTTTTCTGTTAACCAGATCCCAAGATCCTTACTCAGGACTCAGTTGTGTTTTTAAAGTAAAGCCCTGAATTGGGGAGATATGAAGCCTTACCATTCCCAAGGGAAGTTTCTCTCCAGGCGGTGTCAGGAATAAATCAATGGAGGCACAGCTTATCCATCTGATAAATTGACACAAGCAAAAGTGCTTTAATCTAAAACTACTTTTTATTAGACCTCAAGCACACACACACGCTGTTGCAATAGGTTTAGGTCTTCCCAAACATTTATAGTAACCCCAAAAGTCTGAAATGGTTCCAAGGGATCAACAGCCATGCTTCATGGGGACCCCGCTTTTCATCTAGCCGCTGGGGAACTTTGTCGTCAGATCCTTGCCCAAAGAAAGCTTCTTCGGACTGCTCCAAAGCAAATTCTTTCACCTAATCTTTTATAGCTAACTTCAAACAAAGCACATAACCTAGAGTGACTCCCAGTGGGTTACTATAGTAACCCTTAAGGGGTCACCAATTCTCCTACTTTCAGCAAAAACTACTCAGTATCTCTTATCATCAAATATTTCTAGTCATAACAATAATAAAACGTACATACCAAAGGTGTCAGAGGTCAGAGTCAAGACCAAGGTTGGCTGTCCAAACACTCTTTCTATTCTCACAATGCATTCACTTCTTGTCCTATTCTGCAAACTGCAAACAGTTATTTGGCCTTGCTTCTCAGGGCGTAAGATTTTCCTGGTTATGTGATGTTTGGTTTTCAGCTGGCAGTGGCTGGACAAACAAAATTGCTGACTGCAGTACTGTCAAATTCAGGGGTAACACAGAGAGAATGTCAATTCTGGGGTAACACACTGTCTCAAACGTATAGCGAGTAATGTGATTATAGTCCTCATTGCAGGCGCACTCACTAGTGGAAAAAACAATTGTAATCAGATTACACAGATTTGTATTAGATGCTGCCTGATGGTGCGGAGAGTTAACAGCTTCTCCTCAAACCCAATAATTCCAGTTAATTAATGCTATGCCTCTCCAAAGCTACATCTGCTCACTCCCCACCCAGCAACCAATTATGCAACCCCCAACCCCCATGTAAATGTCATGCCCCTCATCCCCACATCAATTAATTGGGTAGCCCCAGCCCTACATCAATTCTGCCCTTCAGCCCCACATCTGCCCCTTGCCCCTCAGTGCACCTCTGCACTCCCAGGGGATTGTTAGTCCTCCATTCTGTAGCAGCTGCAGTATGGCCAATCCTCTTCCCTGTTCCCAGGCTTGGTGCTGTAGTATGATTAGGGAAGAGGGGCCAGACTGACCCCTGGCTCACAGGACAGCAAGGGGGAAAGGGAGCAGAGCCACCCTGAACTGTTTTTTCTGCTCCCTCCTGCCATCCTATGGAAATAGTGTTGGGGTTTCCTCTACCCCATCTCAACCTAAAAGCTACTGGGCTCTTGAGGGGAGGAGAAGAGAGTTCTGCTAGCCTTCTGCAGAAGTCCTGGTTGGCTTCTGTTCCCCAGGAGGCAGGGAGGTGGGAAAGGCAGCTAATCAGAGCTTCTAAGCAAGGCTGGAAAGTGGGTGAAGAGTGGAGCCTCTGGAATCATCCCAGACTGGCTCTGGCTTGGCTTGCTTTAGGAGTCCCTGAGTGCAGGCACTGCAATTATGGCTGGGCGTGTGCAGGCGATGCAATAGGTGCTAAAGCTTCTTGGGCCCTGTGCACCTCTCAAGGGCCAGTGTTATGGGTTCCTATGCCCACCACTGGAACACTTCCTTGTGGCCTTGTCTAGGGATTAGCCAGTCTGATGCCCCCTTTTGTGGTTACTCACTCCATCTCTTGCTCTGTCTCGAGACTCGATTGCTGCTGCTTCATGGCTTGGCCTTCCAGCCAGGTCACTGTGGTTTTCCCCTTCTGGGGAAATCACATGCATCTAAGTCTCTCCAGACCTACTGTCCCAGGCAGTCTTCTCTTTCACTGCCCCTTAATGGCGTTCCTCCACAGTGGCTGGTGGGGGAACCTGGGCCACCCTCTCTACACTTGGTTCCAGCCCAGGGAGCCTACAACAAGCAGTCAAGGTCTGCGCAGTCCTATCCCTTACTGCTGTATCCCTGGGCTACTTTCTACCTTGCCCTCTCTCACCCTGCAATCCCCTTCTACTGTCAGTTACTGGGCTTATACAGGCCCTTCCTGTTCCTGTCCAGCTCCCTGGATCCCTCTAATTAGTCCCTGCTCCTTCAGTTAGGCAGTTAATTGGCCCACCTAGCTACCTTAGCCCCTTCAGGCCTTGTGTGGGGTGGACACCTCATCACATACTTTCCCGCTTAAACCAGTAACCCTCAGGTGTAGGCATGCCTCCTGACCTGCATTGGCCTGATCTGGGCCTGCAGGTCATCCCTGTCCTGTTCTAGGTCCCCCACTGTGAGTAGTAGTCTGCCTTTCTCCTCTATGGTGTCCCGGTATTCTCTATGTCCCCTGCAGCTTCTTGCAAGGCCTGCTCGGAAGCCACTAATTTCTCCTTTAGTGCCTTTACTTGCTCCACAGAATCTCCAAATCCCCTTTCCTCATGGTCTGAGTTCCCATCATAGCTTGCTTCGCTTCTGTGTTCATTCCTATTTCCACCTGGTTCTTCTCTGTCCCCACCATTTTGTCATTCAACTCTGTTCCAATCTCAATCTTTGCAGCCTCTGATAATTTCGTCCCCATGAGCTTAAATAAATACAGCTGCTGTTCAGTCAGCTGTGACAAATAGTTTTGCAGGTATAATTGTGTTTCCCATTGTCTTTGCAAGTTCTCCAGCACCTGCCTCAGTAGGGCCTGGATCAATCCCTGATGTTTGTCAGCCCTCTTCTGCAGGTGAAACAACTCTGGGATCCAGGCTGGGAGGATATAACTGCCTTCTGCAAAAAAGGCTTCTACACACTGTCTCTTTCCCTCCCCCTGCCCTGCTATGGCCTTTCACATTCCCCTTGTACCAAGGGTGACTGCCTTATGCAGTCCTTCACAGTCTGCCACAGTCTCTTAGACTCCCCCTTTATAAGAGGCCATTGTCATGCTCACATTCTCCACTAAGTTGTCACAGGGTCCTCTACTCACCACTGGAGCATCTCCTTGTGGCCATGTCTGGGGATTAATTCTGCCCCTCTCAAGATTGCTCACTCCATCACTCTCTGTCTCACTCTCTCACAGGACTCGACTGCTGCTGTTTTGTGGCTCTCCGGCCAGCTCACTGTGGTTTTCCCCTTCTGGGGAAATTGCATGCATCTAAGTCTCTCTGGGCCCACTGTCCCAGTCAGTCTTCTCTTTTACTCTCCCTTAATGGTGCCACTTCCCCAGTGC
This sequence comes from Trachemys scripta elegans, assembly GCF_013100865.1. Lineage (NCBI taxonomy): Eukaryota > Metazoa > Chordata > Testudines > Emydidae > Trachemys > Trachemys scripta. Next base: position 311,288,758 of record NC_048298.1, on the reverse strand, counting down.
CTGGTGGGGGAACCTGGGGCCACCCTCTACACTTGGTTCCAGCCCAGGGAGCCTACAAGAAGCAGTCAAGGTCTGCATGGTCCTATCCCTTACTGCTGTATCCCTGGTCTACTTCCTACCTTGCCCTCTCTCACCCTGAGAGTGACTGTTACCTTAGTCTCTACAGCCCCCTTCTACTCTCAGTTATACAGGCCCTTCTGTTTCTGTCTAGCTAAGCACCATCTCTAATTAGTCCTTGCTCCCTGGCTCCTCCTCCAGATGCAGTCTAGGCGGTTAATTGGCCCACCTAACCTCCTTAACCCCTTCGGGCCTTGTGTGGGCTTGACCCTGATCACAGTCAGGCACAGTGTGGCCAACTCTCTGGATTTTTTCCCAAGCCTCACAATATGTAAGCTGTTTTGCAGACTCCAGCTGCTGGAATCATAAATTTGCCTGACAATCTCAACCTTAACTCTAGCCTTTGTGGTTGCAGAGACAGCTTAAAATGTGAGGAGACTGTACCTAAAGGCTCAAAAGCTAGAAGGCAAATGAAAAATACCCAACATTTATTATTTTAAAATACCACACCTCGTTATTTTTTAAGCTTTTCTCATGATTATTGAACATTTGGGTTGGCAATCTGGCCCTCTGCTTTTAGTCAGCTCTCGCTAAGTCACAGAAGTCCAGCTCCTCAATTTAGGCAAGTCCATGGAGTGATTCTATTTATACCAACAGAGGTTTTGACCCACTCCTTTTAAGAGTTGTCAGGGGCAATCTTTAATCTCGATTACTCCTGTCTGAGTGCAATAGCTGATACTGGCCTTTATACACAAAGGAGAATCAACCATTTTTCTGGAGGTAGCTGAATTTTTCCTAGGTGACAAGACTGGAGGAAATGAGAATATGATAGGAATATTTGACCACCACCAGCCTTCTCTTCCTTTTTATTCTGCAGGATGATGGAGATCATAGAAGGGATGGAAGGGACCTTGAGAAGTCATCTAGTCCTGCTTCCAGTGCTGAGGAAGGACCATATATTCCTAGCTCATTGCTGAAGCAGTTTTTCCAACCTGTTCTTAAAAATCTCCAGTGGTGAAGATTCCACAACCTCATACACTCAGACTTTAAGGTCCGAAGGGACCATTATAATCATCTAGTCTGACCTCCTGCACAACGCAGGCCACAGAATCTTACCCACCCACCCCTGTAACAAACCCTTAAGCTATGTCTGAGTTACTGAAGTCCTCAAATTGTGGTTTAAAGACCTCATGGTGCAGAGAATCCTCCAGCAAGTGACCCGTGTCCCTGCCTTGGAAGCCTATTCCAGAGTTTAACTACCTTTAAAGTTGGAAAGATTTTCCTAATCTCTAACCTAAATCTCCCTTGCTGCACATTAAGTCCATTACTTCTTGTCCTCCCTTCAGTGGACATGGAGAACATGATCACCATCCTCTTTATAACAAACCTTAACATATTTGAAGACTATTATCCGTATCCCCTCAGTCTTCTTTACTCAAGACTAAACATACCCAGTTTTTTTTAACTCTTTCCTCATAGGCAGGTTTTCTAAACCTTTTATCATTTTTGTTGCTTTCCTATGGACTTTCTCTAATTTGTCCACATTTTTCTAAAAGTGCGGTGCCCAGAACTGGACACAGTACTCCAGTTGAGGCCTCACCAGTGCCAAGTAGAGTCATACTTGTCTTACATCCGATACTCCTGTTAACACACCCCTGAATGATATTAGCCTTTTCCACAACTGCATCACATTTGTGACTCATATTCAATTTGTGATTCACTGTAAACATCCCTTCTCCAATCCTTTACAGCAGTATCATCACCTAACCAGTTATTCCCCATTTTGTAGTTATGAATTTGATTTTTCTTTCCTTGTCTTTATTGAATTTCATCTTGTTGATTTCAGACCAATTCTCTAATTTGTCAAGGTCATTCTTTATTTTTTTAAAGAAAAAAAATGACACACTGAAAATGAAAAATACACAACTGGCGCCTTTATCCTGGAGATAAAGATGAACTCTGCCTTCCCTTCCTGGAAGGTCCTGACTCCCCATTTCAAAGAAATCAGTCCTGCTCCCTAGCAATTACCTGGAAAATAACATAGTGACCTTTTTCTTCCAGCATTTACAATTCTCTATTACTAAGTAATATCTGCAGTATGTGCCCAGATTTGCACATCATCAAAAGTACGAGAGAAGGTAGCTCATCTATCAAGATGTCGCACATTTGTCTGTGTTTCAGGAATCCAGCTCTCATCTTCTTTAATGAGGCTCTGATCCTACAAAATCTCATGCATGTGATTAACTATCAGAATATGAGCTATGCCATTGTGATTGCACAAATACTTAAAATTAAGCATGTGCATTAAGTTCTTGCAGGCTCAAAACCTAAATCATGAAATTTAGGATGTGAAATCTTGGTGCCCTATGTGATGGACTGTAATGGTTACTCACTAGATTCTTGGTCTAGGATTAAGATGCTAATATATAGTGTAACAAAGTTCCTCCTCTACCTTGGTGGGTCCAGCGCTTATTGGCGGATGTGCTCACTTCACAGATTCACCCTGTGGGTCAGGAAACAGTCCAGAGACCTTCCCCTCTGGTAGAAGCTATAGTCCAGGTCAATTCCTCCTGTGTTTGATCAGGAGTTGGGAGGTATGGGGGAACCTGGGCCCGCCCTGTACTCTAGGCTCCAACCCAGGGCCCTGTGGACTGCCCTGTGGACTGCAGCCTCCTGGTACAGTTGCACAACACCTACAACTCCCTGGGCTACTTCTCCATGGCCTCCTCCCAACACCTTCTTTGTCCTCACCACCGGACCTTCCTCCTGATGTCTGATAATGCTTGTACTTCTCAGTCCTCCAGCAGTACGCCTACTCACTCTCAGCTGCTTACATACCTCTTGCTCCCAGTTCCTCTCACACACTTCCACTCCCCCTGGCTTGACTGGAGTGAACCCTTTTATAGCATCAGAGGGGCTTTAATTAGAGTCAGGTGCTTAACTGCCTCACCTGACTCTTAGCAGGTTAATTAGAGTCAGGTGGTCTATTAGCCTGGAGCAGCCCCTGCTCTGGACACTCAGGGAACAGAAAACTTCTTATTCAGTGGCCAGTATATCTCCCTTCTGCTACTCTGGTGTTCCCAACTGGTCTGGGTCTATCATAATAGCTTGGTTCCTTGAATCCAATGTATTAAAACAAAAGTGAATCCACATTAGGATCTTTCATGTGTATATGAAACTAGATCACAATAGTGAACAGATCTTTTATATAAACGTTTGCCAGTTACTGCCATGCTCCATATTAACTTCACAAAACACTGTAACACTAATTTCATTCAGGTTGCATGCATTACACTAGAGTTGGAGCAAAAATTTGATCCTCAGATCCAAAACCCTTCACCTTTGAAGTACAGAAGGGGAGTTCACATCTGAATTTCCAGCTCCAAATCCACCTCTAGTGTTTTGATTATTAGCTCAACTGTAGTTGAAGTTTTCTCATGAGATTTCATGATGGTGGAAATTGCAATAGAATCGCTGATTGCTGGCAATATTTCCACCATTTGGTTCTGAAATTGCATGAAAACAGCTCATAGGTGCTGTTGGCTTCAAACCCAAAACTTAGCCTCTACTCAACCCACATCAGAACTCTACTCATTTCTTCAGAACACAGTAATATTCTTTAGTTTCCTCCTTTATTCCCTCATTAAATAACCTCATTTGCATCCTAGTTCTTCTGGTCCTGCAGTTCCCTATTTTTTATAGAGCCAGGTTGGGGGAAATGCACATAGCCCTAATGTAAGCAGGGTCTGCATGAGCTCTCCCTTGACATCTAGTGATGAGCTGGGGAAAAAGACTTCATGAACTGACCTTGTTTGCATAGACATGCCTACTCTGCCTAGGTGTGCAGCATGATGGGTCCAAATGATCATTTTTGGCTGGTGTCGGATCACAAGCCACTTTTTTATTGGGGGGCAGGGGTAATAAAGGGTTGTTATCCTTGTTGAGTGAATCAACAGCAACAGAACTGTGGTTAGCATGCCTTGACTGAGAGACTCACCCTCACCTAAACTTCACTCGCTAGGCAGGGGACAGGAGTGCCAAAGTTGAGAGAGGGAGGGTGGAGATAGGTGTTTGTACTGGATGGTGTGGGTGTTGTGTAAGGGTCCTAGACACCATTTGACCTTTCCTCTCTCCATTGTGTAATAACAAAGCTGATTAAGACTCAATTGAGAGTTTTTTGTTGCACACCAATAGAGCTGAAATCATTGATAACCAGGTATAAGTATTAGACCTGATTTAGGACAGTGACTCTGATGAAAGAGACTGCCCAGCCTGCACTAGCAGTGAGGCTTCCCCAATAACAGCTGAAATTGCTGAGATCTGTGTTAAGTGAGCGGACTTCAAGACATCCCAGACGGTACAGAGTGGGGAGTGAAGTGAGCGCCTGGATAACAGTAAGGTGCCTTTCTTCCTCCCACCCAGGGTGGGAGGTGAGCTCATGCAGATTCATCTCTGAACTCTGGGTCATTGATGACCAAGGGCAACAACTGTGAATGGGACATGGAGGAAGGAGAAGGGAGGGGCATGTTAAAGGAATTTTGGTTGTTGGACTTAACAACCTGAAGCAAAAGGACACTGCCCAACATACTCTGGGGTCAGGGTTTTATTTGTGGTTTTATACTTATCAATCCTGCTTACAGCATTTTCCCAAATTAATGCTGGGTTACTTTCCTCCTTTTTATTAAAAGTTTCTCTTCCACACTCAGACTCTGTGCTTGCGAGAGGGGAAGTATTGCCTATTAGAGTTGCCCAGAGAATGGTGTGTCATTTCCCCAGGTAACTGGGTGGGGGCTCGAGCTGGTTCTGTGTTGTATTTTTGAAAAGGAACCCCTAGATATTGAACCTGGCCCGTACGGCTGCTGACTCCATCTGGCAGAAGGGTTATACTAGATACATGGCTTCATGCGTCCATGCTGCCCCCACACTGGCACATAAAAAGCTGTAGCTGGGATATTGGGCTGAGATACAGAATAAGGATTATGTTTTGCCTTTTTAAGGAGAGAGCATCAGGAGCTTCACATGAAGTAAGAGAGGTAAGAAATGGAGAGGGAAAGGAGAAAACTTGTTCCCCCGAAGCAATTTTCACGTCTCTAAAAATATGTAAGACTAGCACTCTCATCAGCACCGCATTAGTATTTGTTCAGGACCTCTGGGGATGGAACTTCGTTATCCACCTCTTCTTGATCTCAATTCACTAGAGCTCTTCATTCCTGCACCTCTGCTGTGGCACTCACTCTCTCAGATAACCCGTGTCACACCACCTCTCTCTCCCTCTTCAAATCTCATTAAAAAAACTATTTAGCTGTGCTTCAGCCTACTTACCCTGGTCTGTTTCCATTATCTCTAACTATATTGTTTCTGCCTCATTCTGTGCTGAATGCATGAAAAGTGGTCTATAGGAACAGGCTGCATTGTTAATGTCATGAAAGACTCCGATTCATAATTAACCAATTCATGAAATGAATGTTAATTAATCCATCTATACAGTGAACAACAAGCAGAAAGTTTCACGGGGAAAACAGCATCCTCCAACACAATGGAAACAAAGTACTTTCATATCAGGCATGATTTAGACCACTGTAGCCTACAATGCTTTTTATTCCTGTGATCTCATTGTTCCCAGATCCCAGTCTGCTTTTAATCTATTGTTCCTTATCTCAATAGCCTTCTATTGTTTTTTTCTTTTCTCTCTATGGTTATTATCTTTCTGTTATCACTTTCAGAGTTTCTTAACATATTTTTATTACCAGTCTGTATCCATACTAGTTCAAACTGAAGGTAACTTCCTATTACAAATTCTATTGTGACACCCTCCCTCATATAGCTGAACTGAGCTGCCTAAAATTTCACATGCAGGACCTTAACTCAGGGTAGAATTGTTCTGTAAAATGTAGGAGAAATCCAACAAGATATTTTGGAAATATGGAGATTCAAAACTGAGGTAGACTTTACTTTGTATTTTCCTAATGTTGGACTCGTCATACCTCCAAAAGAGCTTAAACAGGACACTCTAAATTTGTTCAAGTCTGTTGGTTTTGTTGCTGAGTCATGCCTTGGATTGGCACTTGGGCAAAGAGGTGGGATTACTTGGCGACTGACAGGTTTCCAAAATCTTAGTATTTGTCCCATGCATTGTTAAGGAATTATGCATGAAGGATATGTCGCATAGGGAGTTCCTGAGATGTGCATAATCCTGATACATGGCTTGATAAGTTTGCATCCACTTTTCCACAAAAAAGGTGATGATGATCTTCCTCCTACTCCCCACCACAACATCTCCTAGCCTAGAGAATAAATGAGCAAAGGGCTATCCTATGATGACAAAGACTATTTCCTAGGCTAGAGAAATGAGCAAAGGGTGTCCTGAGTTTAATTCAGCCTCTATCACTAAATGGCCTTAATAATACACTACAAGTGCTATTTACTTACATCTCCCAACACTCTCATAAAAGAGACAAAAATGCTCAGTTTACAGGTGGGATTACTGCAGAACATAGAGGTTAAAGTTACCATTTTCAAAAGCAGCCACCTGCTCTTAGGTCCCCCAGTTTGGCATGCCCAACTTGAGACATATGGCTTTCAGTGGTGCAGCTTCCATTGCCTTTAATTGCTCAGCATCTATAAAGTTGGGCAATTTATAATCTGAATCACCCAAAGTTAATTAGTTTAAAATTTGCAAAAGTGCCCAAGTGACTTGTGCTAGGTCACACAGCAATGCAGTGTCAGAAACAGAATCTTGCACTCCTTGCTTCTAAGGCGGAGCCTAATCTGCTAGAACACCGTGTCTCATGGCAAAGTCATTTACTATCCCTGTGTCCCATTTTACTTATTTGACATTTTTTCTTGGGTTTTTGTACAGGAGGTGGGCTGAGGGGGAGGGGGCTAGAGAAAGGGACCAAGTAGATATGGGGCAATTATTATTTTATTAAATAGGAAGGAAGGCATTTTATTATCTACACATTAGTTTTTGAACTGTGTCTTTTACATTTATTTAAGTGTCTAGAACTCTAGGTAAGTGCTATAAGTATAAATAAATACACAGTTTTAAAGGAGTAATTAAACCTTCCTACCAATATGTGTCTGTGGACATCTTAGGCAAAGATTCAGGAACTTGTTCTAGCTGAAAATCATATGCTTAATTCAATGTCCATTCTGGTCAATGGAAAGGGAACCATTAACTTCAAAGGCCTTTGGATTGGGCCCCAATTTATCTGTATGGGTGACACACATGGGCTTGTTATAGTGGCATCCCCATGCCAAAACCCCAGTTGATCAAAAATGCTTGTTTTAATACTTTTGAATGGAGTATAAGGAGAATACTGGGATAAACTATTTTTGTTTAAATAAAGTGTGCTGGAAAAGGAGCAGAGATTTATCTTCATAGATTTTCCCTTGAAAATAAAACTCAAGACAAGAATGAATTGAAGCATTTGGCCTTTGAATGTCCTGAATTCTCTCCTTGTGTTTAGTTATTAATTTGTGAATAAATACAATTTTCCTGCACAATAAAACATTGGGGTATGCTGTGATATATATTGCAGCACAGTCAACTTCCTGTGCCCAGAATTAAAAATGACTTGGAAAAACTATTTTGTCTGGCCTCAGACCTGAGAAAGAAGCTGTGACTTATTGACTCAGGTCTCATGGTACCGCAGTCACCATTAAAAAGACAATATTTGGCAGCAGTTTCCCCACAGGCACGTAGGAGATATCACTTTTATTTTCCATTCTAAAATACAGGAGTGAACTGCAGCATCTCAGATACCACGGTGTGGCCTCTGTTGGAAAATATGATTTTTTTCTAGGCAGGCAGGGGAGGCAACCACCCTTTGATTCCTCTTGAAGATGAAGTCTGAAAGAGTTAAAATCACAGAAAAATGCTGTTACACTGCCAGAAACTCACTGTCTTTCAGCAAGACACAACCTCTTTATTCCTGTTGTTTACCCACTGGTAAGATGGAGAAAGTTTGGCCTCTCAGGAGAATTGTGAAGATTAAGTCCAAGTCTACTCTATGGTCACTACAAAGGTTTAATTATGTCCCCTCAGCTATACTGCTTTAACACCATAGTATAGACCAGGGCTCTCAAATACGCGGCCCACGGAGTTATTTCTTGCAGCCCACCATAGGTGCCGACTCCCCCCAGCCAATTTCCCCTCCCCCCCGAGCGCGCCACATCCCTGCTCCTCTGCCTACCTCCCAGAACTTCCCTCTGCCAGGGGAGGAGGCAGAGAAGAGGCAGGGCCGGGGCGGAGATTTGTAGAAGGGGTTGGAATAGGGGCAGGGAGTGGGCGGAGTTGGGGTGGGGACTTTGGGGAAGGGGCTGGGATGGGGGCAGGGAAGGGGTGGGAAGAAGCGGGCAGGGACGGGGCCTCATGGACTAGGCAAGCAGTCTGAGGTATGAAGTTCAGCATGTATGATTCTTTACTGTGAGTAGTTGGAAGAATGTTTGTTAAAAGTTGCAACATATTTTGTATGAATAGTTACTTTAAAAAGTTCCTGCCATTACAGCTATGTTGATAGACTGTTAGTATAGATCATCATCAGTGTTACTGATCACATAAGGAATAGTTACAGGTGTTTATATTTTATTAAAAACCCCTCTTCGCATTACAGTTTTTAAAAAGTTAATACATTGACTTTTAATAGCATACTATATTACTCTTCATTTTTTTAATTTTTGACTATACTTTTGTATCATTGTATGAAAAGGTTTCAGTGATGTGGCTCTCAGGCCAATGTACTAGTCCTCATGTGGTGATTTGAGTTTGAGATCCCTGGTATAGACAGACTACATCAACTGAAGGGTTTTTTTTCTGTGACTGTGGGAACTCCAAGACCCTGAGCGATGGTAGCTGGGTCACTGCAAGCATTCATTCATTGACCTAGCTGCATCTTCATTGGGAGTTAGGTTGGCATAGCTATAGTGCACAGGGGTGAGGATTTTTGACTTCTCTGCGAGCCATACCTATGTCAGTCTAAGTTTTAAGCATAGACCAGGCCTAAGTAAGTAATGTCTGAAAGAGATTTGAGATCCTGCATAAAAGGCATCTGTGATGCTGTATGATTGAAATATGACCATTTATATCATTAATATTGCCACTGTTAGACACTTGCAACACTACGTGTGCAGAGCATATCATGTTAGGTGTCAATGGAAAAGTTATGATTCACTAAAGATGATTATCCTGTTTAAATCCATGTATCATCACTATATCTGAAATTATGAATATTTGCTACAGATCTGTATCCTAACCCACCATTCTAATCTTATCTCAGGTATGCAGCAGTGATGTTACAGACTGCTGGCTTGTAAGGTCTCTGGTAACGTCCAAAAGATTGGAAGCTAATTGAAATTAACAGAAAGACTTTGAATGAGTCAGTGGGCTTTGAATCAGTCTCTTTGTTCTCGGAGATACAGACTGGTTCCTGTTTTCACATCCCTAGTGGAATAGATTCCTAAATATAGCATGTTTACATGTTTGTTTCCTTCTACGTGTTTTCCTTTACTTCAAGCTGAGGATCCTCAATCAACTCCACTGGTACCCTAAAAAAAAAGTTAGTTCTTGTAACCTGCATGGGATAGCGCTGAGAGAAAGAATGTCAGCATTTGGATGTTTATTACCTCTTGTCTCCAAGCTGTGCCAATTTGTTTTCCTTCTCTGTACAAAGGTGCCTCTGTAACCTAGAGCTGTCTAGATCTGACGCTCAAAAATTCGAAGAGATGTGACATTCTAGCTGCAGAGTCAAATTAGACAGTGCTTGTAATTTGTCATTGTATTTATGATAATGGATTCTTAGACATAGTCACATACAGTCTTAAAAGCCAATGAGCATAAGCAAGCATAATAAAAGAATATAACGAAAGGGTGCTTACAGTACTTACTAACCATTGCTGGTTGCAATCTAATACAAAAACAAATAGGAAGCTATCAATCACCTTGCACAATGTACTGGTATGTTGCACTCATTTCCGCTGTTTTTTGTTTATTTACCTTGTTAGCCAGGCTTTTTGGGGCAAGACTGTGCTTGCCTATCCTCATTGTCATCATTAATAAATAATAATAATAATGCATTATTTCTAGTATGGTAGCAGATAGAGGCCTTAATCAGATCAACGCCCCATAGTGTTAGGCTCTGTAGATACATATAACAAAAATTAATTTTACATATACACAATTAATGGAGCAAAGTGTCTCATTACATTCATAATATGTGTTAGGATAGAAATAGCATGGGCTTGGCTAGCTAGCTAGCCAGCCATTCAGTCAGCCCTAATGAACCTGAATGCTACTTGTTAGTATGACCTTGGAAAATTTGTAATCAGTGCTACAATCTAAAACAACCTGTAGGCTGAGAACACAGGATGAACAGTTTGAGTGTTAGATGATTTGAGAAGATCAAATGCGGTAGCAGTCTTTATAAAGTAAAAGAAAAGGAAATCTCAGATCACACAGGCCAATTACTCTAAACTTAATCCCAGGTAACATGCTAGAGTAGATAATGAAGAAATTAATTTGAAGACACAGTGCTAAATAGCAGGCGGCATGTAGTAGACCATGGCACGCTAAAGTGATATCAGTTTTTGATGAGATAACAACTTTGGTGACAATGGGAACATAGTGGGTATACTAAGTTGCTGTTGTAAAATGAATAAAGGGGCACTCAGTGTAGATTCCAAGTTCAATACTCAGATTCCCTCCATGATCCAAATGCACATTGATTTGCAGTTGTGTGCACAATTACCCATTTCATGCATGCAATTTATGCGTGGGGATTCATTGCATATTTACAGGGCCGGCTCCAGGCACCATCCCACCAAGCTTGTGCTTGGGGCGGCACCTGGAGGGGGGCGGCACGGTGCTCCAGCTCCAGATGCCGGGGAGAGCGGAGCCCCAGCCGGGCTCGCCGCCCTCCCCCCGGCGCTCCAGCCGGTTGGGGAGAGCAGCCCGCGGCCGGGCTCGCTGCCCTCCCCTGCTGCACTGGGGGTGGGGGTGGCGGGAGGCTTTTTTGCCTTGGGCGGCAAAAAAGCCAGAGCCGGCCCTGCATATTTAGCCCATTATATCTAGACTTCATAAGGCATTTTAATAGGATTTATCTAGAGAGCTGGAATAATGTGGGTTGTAGAATGAGTTATGGCTGCCTAGAGCTACTATTTAGACAGACCACTGTGGGGGGAGGGGCTTATGTGGAAAATATAAAAGCTCTATGCTAACAGGAAATAAAGGCCATTCAGTCACTCATCCTAACCCTGCTGTCCCAAGTCTCTATGCAGGATGGATCATGGAGGGAATCTGAGTATTGAACTTGGAAGAGCTGTTGCACAGGGGTCACAAGAGTCAACTTTGGGGTCAGTATTATTACATATCTTCATAAACTACCTATAACAAAGAGGGGGCTGTCCATTGCTCAGACCTGATGATATGATGCTAGGAGGAATGGCTAATAATAAAGGAGATCAAGTTAAAATAGAGGAGCTAGAGAAGTCAGAAAATTGGGATCCATTCCTAATTCCTCTCAGAATCTAACACTATAGTATCAGGAAAGACAGAGTGATACTGAATAGAACTATGCTGATGTTGTCTCTTTTCCAGCCTTCAGACTGCTGTACTATAAGTGCAGTCAAAAGATCCTATTTAATGAGCTCATGGGAGAAAACTGCCACTATCTATATTTTTGAATTAGACTCTTTTTTCTATTCTTTCTTGGCTGGAATTCCACCTTCTGACTTAGTTTGTTGTGTGTGGAACAGCACCCATCATGAGACTCTCTTTTCTGGATTTGATGCCATTATGATTGTTGATGGGATGTCTGTTTTGCTCATCCTATTTAATGTGATGAACTACCCTAAAGCTGGCTTGGATCACTCTAGGATTTATTTAAAAATCTGCTTTACATTGGATGTGTTGCTTTACTTTAAATTAGTTAATAATGTATAATGTAATTTGCACTTCTCTAGCATTTTCCATTTGATGCTCTCCAGCCACATGACAAACAATAAAGGCCAGATTCCGGTACCCATCCTCATGATGAATAGCACAGTAGCCTGCAAGTAGTGCTGTTGAAATCATTCGACTGCTTCCAGAGTAAGGGACTATTTAATCTGAGTGAGCATGGCAGAATCTGGCCCGAGTTAATTAAATCTAATATCTCTCTGAGGTACTATAGATAAAGGATAACGTCATTCACCATTGAAATGCAGACAGCTCTAGATTCAACGCAGCAGGGGCTTACCAGTGTACAATACCATTTCACAACAGTTCACGGCAGAAAGCGAAGAAGAAGAATATTTGCAATAGAAATTGCAGGGGGCATTTAGCTGGCAGAATGTAATTACCTGAGTTGCACTGAAATTTGGCCAGGACCCTGAGGTTAGTCTTACAAAAATGCTATAGGCATTTTCATGACAAGTGGAAAGACTATGTTTTACACTTCATCCAAAAAGCTGTTCCCCTAGAAGAACAGTGCTCCCTACTCTATGCTGGGATGTTGATTCAGTTCAGACTCAGAGAGGAAAAATGCCATGTACTAAATCATCAACTCTACTTCCAGAAACATCATACTGATATATATGTGTGCATGCGCACTCACTCCCCAGTCCTTGTATGTGGAGGGGATAGTCATGTAACACCAATACATGTACCACATGTACAGCCAGGCAATAAATGAACATATATTTGGTCTGGGTACTGGAACCCAACACCAGACTTAATAGAGTGGCATAACAGGGAACCTCCCTCATGGACTTTCCAGAGGCTTCAGCTCTTCTCCTATCTCATGCTATGCAAAGCTCTGCATGAGCTAGGTTGCTGTTTTTCTTTCCATGCAACACAGGTTTTCATGTACGTGACCACCTCACCTGCCCTCTGCCAACTAATCTGTCTCCTCTGGGATTCATTCTAACAGGCTAAGCCTCTGAGCAACTTCAAACAGTTGCCATTCTCCCCCTTCAAATCAACCTGCCACAGAAATATTTATTTTTTCTCCCAGAGGAGTATTTCCTCCCCCCAAATAACTCAGTTTAAGGTTCAGAAAGGGCAGGATTCAGTCCTGAGGCAGGAACAGCTTTTCTATACGTACACAAAGTCACACTTTTAAATTCTGTAATCTGCCAACAATGCATCCTTTCACCATTGGGAGAAGGGATATTTCCAAATTCCTAGTGGGGCCAACACTTGCTTTGAGCTTCAGAAAGGCCTGAAATATCAGCCCTTTAAGCCAATATATAGGTGTACACTGTTAGGTACAGAAGAGCTCTTTTAGGCCATTTTACAGGTTTATCTGGCTCCCTCTATGCAGGGTTCATAGTAACCAAAGCACATGGCTTTATAGGTGGAAGAATATGAAAAATAGTGAGGAGTCCAGTGGCACCTTAGAGACTAACAGATTTATTTGGGCATAAGCTTTTGTGGGTAAAAGAAGTGGGTTTTTTACCTATGAAAGTGTATGCCCAAATAAATCTGTTAGTTTTTAAGGTGCCACCACACTCCTTGTTGTTTTTGTGGATACAGACGAACATGGCTACTCCTCTGATATATGAGAAATATTCCCAATCAAAATGTTAAATACTTCCAAAATTTTTTCCTGATACAGTTTTTTCTAAAACATATGTGACATATGCAGAATACATGGAAAGGTTTTTATTAGGAATGCTTGGTTTTACCACTTATGAGTTATGTGGTCATCCCAAACTCATGCTGCTACCACCTTTATACCACACCATCATGTAGTGTGTCTCCATACATAGGCATACATGCAATTATTATAACTAACAAACATACAGAAGCGTGTTGTATTGAAGGAACATTCACTCTTCCTACTAAACACTTCATTCAGATTTCATTTCCTCTAAGTGACCTCAGTAGAGCTGGATGAATCTTTAATGCATTTCCCTCCCCTCACCCCCCAAATGTGCAGACCATTCTATAAAACACTTTTTGTGTAAATCAATGTCATTATTTTTCAGTTTAAAACCTTAAGGATGCTGGCATCATTATTTCAGGTAGTGTTGGGAATATAAAGTTAATGGGTATTCTGAAACTCTGCAAAATATTCTTTTCATGCTATTATCTGGCGTGATCCAAAGACAGTGTGGTGCAGTGTGGATTTCTGTGACGTCCAAGTGCTAATGCATTTACTCAGTGCTGCTGGAGTGCAGCATACACCGACTCAGGATTGTATGTGCTTGACCCAACGGAAAATGAATACCATACACTGGATTATTATAATCATTCATGATGTATGTGTTATGCTTATAAGAAGCACACAGAATCCTTTTTCTAGGGGATAAGGCAATACACGGCACTTATTGAAAGTACAATAAAAATCAGCATATGCTTACACACGCACACACGCACACACACACACACACACACACACACACACAGGTTCTGCAGCTGGATCTTATAGTTATCAGTCCTTAGCTTTGCTTGGTCAGTTCCAGTGGCCAGCTGAAACTGCACACGAAGGAGGAGAGGAGCAGGAGCTGGGTTTCTGTCAATGTTGATGCAGAACCAACCCAACGTCCCATGACAATACACCCTTCTTTTATAGTAATACCTTCTCATGCAAGTCTATGGACCTTGCTGTGTCACACCAGAGCTGTTAATCATGAGGTAGTTAAGGTTGCTCCCAATAAGCATTATTTTGGGTTGTTACTGGGAGTATCCGCAGCCTTAGATAACAGGTTGTGCTCAGGGGATTTCTTTGACGATTAGGATGAGGAAATGGAAATCTTCCCCACCGGCTATTCTATGGTTTCTGCAGCCAGACTATAATCACAATTCCATAACGCCTTCCCCTCACCACCGCTTGCATTGAGACTAGGGGGTATCCCACAGAACATGTTTCTATGGTGTCCAAGAACTTTAGTCCAGATGCTCAAAAGTATTTAGGCACCTGAAATCAGTGTGAACTAGACTACTAAATACATATTAGGATCTGGGCCTTCCTTCATTCTGCGTAACCATCCACAGCACTATGGGGGACAAGGGTCAGGTTTGACTCAGTTAAGTTTAGTATTAATAGATATATATTTATACTCATTTAATCATTTCATGCCACAGAACTCTAAAATGTATTCCTTTCTGGTATTATGAAGACAATAACAATAATTAAAAGCTGAAGAGATAATGTAATTTTTGAACTGGAGTCCAGCTGCTATATGATGTGCACATCTTTATCTGTTTCACACAGTACTGTGAAAATATTTAATTTATAAGGACAACATGTAGCAATGAGATTAGTAAATGACAGCATGCATTTCAGAACCATAGCAAGGCACAATAAAGCATTTTATCTGAAATGACTGGTCCAGTGCCCTTTAGATTACACCGTTCCATCCTGTAGACTCCTGCTGTACAGGAATCGACTGACAGCAGGGATGAGCTGATTACACTGCAGGCAGGCAGGTTTGTTTATTAGTAGGGAACTTCCTCACAGAGGTGACCAGAGTTTGAGAAACTTGAGGATCAAATGTATTTGGCAGTAGCAGTCATAATATTGCGCTGACCAGAGAGGGTGGGGAAAAGCTAAAATTGCTAATACAGTGATGAATAGCGAAAGAACCTATCAGAATTCAGCATAATGCTGCTTTTGAAATGGGTCACATCACCCCTCATATTTTAATCAAGATGTGCTTGAATCTGGACTGGCCCCTTAGGGAAGGAAGGAGGATGCTGTAGTGGGTAGAGCACTGTACCTAGACTCAGGAGACAGGGTTCACTTCCTGGTTCACCTACCAACTTCCTATGTGATCTTGAGAAAGTCACTTAACGTAAGAACATAAGAACGGCCGTACTGGGTCAGACCAAAGGTCCATCTAGCCCAGTATCCTGTCTACTGACAGTGACCAATGCCAGGTGCCCCAGAGGGAGTGGACCTAACAGGCAATGATCAAGTGATCTCTCTCCTGCCATCCATCTCCATCCTCTGACAAACAGAGGCTAGGGACACCATTCCTTACCCATCCTGGCTAATAGCTATTAATGGACTTAACCACCATGAATTCATCCAGTTCTCTTTTAAACGCTGTTATAGTCCTAGCCTTCACAATCTCCTCAGGTAAGGAATTCCACAAGTTGACTGTGCGCTGCGTGAAGAAGAAGTTCCTTGTATTTATTTTAAACCTGCTGCTTATTAATTTCATTTGGTGACCCCTAGTTCTTGTATTATGGGAATAAGTAAACAACTTTTCCTTATCCACTTTCTCCACATCACTCATGATTTTATATACCTCTATCATATCCCCCCTTAGTCTGCTCTTTTTTGGTACTTAATGTACCATATACATCAGCTCCCAATCTATATAAAGAGGGATAATACAACACTGCGGACTTGTGAGGATAAAATCCATTAATAGTGGTGAGGTGCTCAGATTCTAAGGTGATAAGGGCCATATAAGTAGATAGACATATGCAAAAATTAGACTTATGCTAAAGTGGACCAGAGTGGAACACTTTGCAACCGAACCCTTATAGACCATTTCTGTACCATATTTATTCAAGTTTCCCTCTTCTAATTGTAGTTAAATTTTCTTTCTCCAGACTACAGTGCAACTGTGTCCAGAAATCAAACCAGCATATTATATGCTAAAAAGTAAGTTATCTATTATTATTCCCTTTATAAACAGTTAGCAATCTTTAAGATGCATATGCATTTTGAAATTTTATGCAAATATTATAAGCAGCAATATAACTAGCTAAAAGTACAAGATTTTTATACTCCTGAAACTCTGTTACTTGGGAAGGTCTATTTTTGGCTTTATCAGTATAATGCAAATACATCAATCACTGTACAATTGTACACCCATAGCATTTTTTTTCATTCATAGCTTCCAGGGCCAGATGGGACCATTGTGATCATCTAGTCTGATCACCTGTACGATACAGGCCATAGAACTTCCCCAAGATAATTCCTAGAGCAGCTCTTCTAGAAAAACATCCAAACTTTATTTAAAAATTGTCAGTGATGGAGAATCCACCATGACCTTTGGTAAATTGTTCCAATAGTTAATTACTCTCATTGTTAAAATTGCATGCCTTATTTCCAGTCTGAATTTGTCTAGCTTCAACTTCCAGCCACTGGATCCTATTATACCTTTCTCTGCTAAACTGAAGAGCCAATTATTAAATATATATTTCCTATGTAGGTACTTACTGACAGTAATCAAGTCACCACTTATCCTTCTCTTGGCTAAGCTAAATAGTTTGAGCTCCTTGTGTCTGTCACTATACAGGTTTTGTAATTCTTTCATCATTCTTTTGGCTCTTCTCTGAACGCTTTCTAATTTATCAACATCCTTCTTGAATTGTGGTCACCAGTACTGGACACAGTATTCCAGCCATGGTTACACCAGTGCCAAATACAGAGGTAAAATAATCTCTCTCCTCCTACTCGAGATTCCCCTGTTTATGCATCCAAGGATGGCATTAGCTCTTTTGTCTGCAGCGTCACACTGGGCACTCCTGTTCAGCTGGTTATCCACCATGACCCCCAAATCCTTTTCAGAGTCCACTGCTTCCCAGGATAGAGCCCTCCCGCCTGCTTGTTCCTAGATGTATACATTTACATTTAGTCATATTAAAATGAATATCATTTACTTGCACCCAGTTTACCAAGTGATCCAGATCACTCTGTATTAGTGACCTGTTTTCTTCATTATTTACCACTCCCCCAATTATTGTGTCATCTGCAAACTTTAGAAGTGGTGATCTTATGTTTTCTTCATTAATCAAAATTTTAAATACATCTGAGAAACTACAGTAAGAAGATGTATAATTGACATACTTAAATCATTTTCTGTGCACTAAGACAACACATTGATCTCATGATACAATTGTCATAGAATTATTTCCATTTGGTTATGTATTGACAGGAGGCTTTTTAGCCAGGATGGGCAGGAATGGTGTCCCTAGCCTCTGTTTGCCAGAAGCTGGGAATGGGCGACAGGGGGTGGATCACTTGATGATTACCTGTTCTGTTCATTCCTTCTGAAGCATCTGTCATTGGC
Source organism: Trachemys scripta elegans (assembly GCF_013100865.1). NCBI lineage: Eukaryota > Metazoa > Chordata > Testudines > Emydidae > Trachemys > Trachemys scripta. The sequence goes on along the minus strand of NC_048298.1, from coordinate 311,270,692 downwards.
CACTGTAAGAAGACAGGATACTGGGCTAGGTGGACCTTTGGTCTGACCCAGTATCACCATTCAAATGTACATTCAAGATCTGATTTTTAAGGCATATATTCAAATTGCTATCACCATAGTAAAATAAGAAGAACACCTCAGTACAATTATCCTCTATTTTGACCTGCTCGCATTTTAACACACTGTAGCCTTGTGTAGCGGGGTGGTCACCCTGCTCCTGCCTGGAGGGGTTAAAAGCAGCCCTGGAGAGGGCTGTGGAGGGGGAAAGGCTGATTGGGGAAGCAACCACAGCTGAGCCCACACCCCAATAAGGCCACAGCTGGCCCTATAAAAGGGCTGTGAGGTTGGAGCTCAAGACACTCTCTCTAGCTTCTTGGGAGAGAAGGACCTAGGTGCTGGTGAGAGAAGGGTACCTGAGGAGGAGCAGTGCTGGGGAAGGGCAGAGGGAGCTGGGGAGCTCCAGCCTAGAAAAGCCCCAGGCTGCAGGCCTTAAAAAGGGCCTACAAAAAGGTACTGGGGCTGCAGAGGGGCAGCCCAGACATAGCAAAGGCAGCAGGTCCAACCCCAGGGAGCGGGGGCTAGATGATGACTGGCAGTAGCCACTGAGGCAAGGTGGGTTTAGAGGGTTGGGGGTTCCCCAGGGAGGGGAGACCCAAATTGGGGGTTACTGCTGGGGCAGAACCCCAGGGAAAAGGGCACTGGGTCCGGAAGGAACACCGGGGCCAGCGGCAGGCGAGACACCGGCCTGCAGAGGGCGCTCCAGGCTGGAAGAGCGAATTCCCAGGACGACTAGCGGGAGGCACTGCACCGGTGAGTCGTCGCCCCACCACACCTTGCAAAGATTGCTCAACCGTAATTGCGTATTATTCTTTCTGCTGTCACAGAGGCATTGAGGAGGTGATCACAAAGATGCTATGTATGTGGAAGTGTTTCTAAAAAATTTCCATTAGCCCAGAAGGACCATGTTCCTGAATCATTCATGATTGCTTATTATGTCTCCGCACTCGATCAATAGAGCTGGTCCTTGGTCTCACATCACCACTTCTCTTCTGAAATAATCCATACTGGTCAAAGCTTGATCAAGCATGATATGTCCTCAGTCTGTGCTTTAAGGTCTTCAAAAGCAAATATGAAATACTGCGAATTATGCTAATGATAATATCAAATTCCTGCATAACCCAAGATGATATGAATTATTTGCTGCCTTTTGCACAAACTGGTTATTTACTTGTTTCTGGTAGAGCCTACAATATTTTCAGAAGCCCAAGGGCCAGCTGGATAGGACTAACTAAAGATCCCACCCTCAGAACCGGGACTTGTGAGGCAGTGTCTTGTTTCCCTAGAGTACAATGTAAGTTGGAGCCCACTATGGAATTTTACAGGATCAATGCCCCTTTAAGAAAGCCCCTGCATCCTCTGGCAACAAGAGGCGTAGCAGAAGCAGGAGGTGGTAGTAGGAGGGAAATAGGTGAGTCCCATCTCATCTCCACCCCCCTTGCAGAGCCAGGGCTCTGGGGTCACATGGCCCCTTTCAGGTCCACCCTATCTCCCAGCAGTGCCAGAGGCAGCTCCTTTACAGCCTCAAGAGCCCTGCTGGGACACAACTTGCACAAAGGGCCCAAGGTAGCAAAAAGTTACCCTCACCTCCCCCTTGGGGTCCACCGGGCCAGAAAAGTGGATAGCACTGACTAAGGATGGGGCATAGCTGAGGTGAATGCACTGATTCAGCTCCTGTGGAGTCCCTCTGGCGTTAACCCTGCCCTCTTCCGAGAATAAACCTGGTGAAAGGCCTGAGGTGGAATTACCACCAACATCCCTACAATGCAGAGAGCCTTGCTGGCATAGGGAGATGCAATCTGGATCTCTCAACATCAGCTGGGGAGAAGCTGGACTTCTGCATGTTTTTTAAATAGAGTGTCAATCTCATAGTAGTTCCACCTAATCTTCAAGTCTCTAATTGTTTTAGGAGCTTGCCTTGTGGAGCCTATTAAATGCTTTACAAAAATCCAGCTATACTAAATCCGTTGCATTTCTTTATGCAAATTTCCCTCCCCCCTCATTCCACAAGATGTTTTCCTCAGATTATTGCTAATCCTAGAATCCACATGCATTTCTGCGGGCATCAGATATTTAAATCAAGCCATCTATTGATCAGTCCCTTTAAGGTTACAGCAAATTATTTGAAAGGAAATCAATTTCTCAGATTGCCCACAGCATCGTAAAAATATCTTGGCTGCTGCAGCAAACAGAGTTTACAGCCTGGGTTATAAAAGCAAATTTAAAGGAAAGCAAGAGATGGAGAAATCTTCAGAGTATAATTAGGCTCTATCTACAAATTCCCAAAATGTCATAGATGAGGAAATACTGTGCAGTTCGTCAAGGCTGAAGCTAAGTGCCTTGAGATGCTTCAATGTCTGCTTACAAAACTGAGCTCTGGATTTTACCTGCCACTCTATCACTGTGGGCCAGACACGCATACCTGTCACCTGGCTGTCAGCTTTGACTTGGCCCTATTTTTAGACCCACACATTCAGGTTCTATCTAAATCTTGCTACTTCTTCCGACACCATATATGGCCTTTCCTCCTTCTCCACACAGCTAAACTCTTATCCATCATCTTGTGTCTTGAATACCGCAGCCTTCCCCTCTCTGCCATTGACCGTTGCAATCTTTACGCCCATCAAGTACATTTAAAATAGATTCTCAACTCACATAGATATAGCACCACTAGTTCTGCTTGAGGTAGCACCTAAAAATAGCAGTATGACTACAGTTGCACGGGTGGCGGCTTTGGCTAGCCACATGAGGATGTACCCAAGGGGTGGGGTGGGGTTGTACCTGGGGCTGCAAGTCTGAGCAGCTGCCCATATGGCCATGGACACAGTGCTATTTTTAGGTGTTTGCAAACTGGGAATCACGCCACCCAGCTCATATATAGATGTACCCTGAGTCAGGCCAAGTCAGGCCTGAGCACTTTAGAAAATCTCACCCTAAGTGTTTATGATACAGTGTGCCATAAAACTTTTGGGCCTTGTTTATTAAAAAAATCCTGTTTTCTGCTTGTTTGCCTTCCCATAGTTTCTAAAGCATGCAGTTCATTATGGATGATTGATTACAGACAGCCTCCTCAGACATTCAGAGCATTTCATTTTAAATCACATGTTCTATTCATATTTAAGTAATTATATTTTCTTATCTTGAAATGATTTATCATGTTGAAGAAGAATCTGATATCGACATGGAGTCATGCTATAGCCTTTAAAAGTAATTGAAAAGACTTTATTAAAATCATGCACAGCTTGCCACTGCATCTGTTTATCAAAAGCAGTGTGAACATTGCAATAAAAGTATTCATAAACATCTGTTCAAATAGAAAATGTAAATTCGATGAGGGCTGTGACACCACACCCTGAACATTTGTACTAGCAGAGGTTTGTCTTTGAGAATGTTTGGAGAAAGGGAAAGTGCACAAACGTGTATCCTGCACAAGTGTACATGCATCCATTTTGTGGACTGCCATTCAGTTAGGGTGCAAGAACACTACTATATTATCTAGGGGACATCCAACAGCATGAGTAGTACCTTACAAATAGCAAAAGACTCAAAGCAGTTGACACTGTCCATGATTATTGAGGAATCTATAGGCTGAAATAAGCCCACATAAGCCATTCATTGATGAATTTGGAATAATTTGGAACAATACAATTTGGAACAAAACAATCTGCAATAACAAATAATAAATAAACTAAATGCTGGTTCACAGATAATTTACCACAAAGGGAACAGTGCAAAATTCTTCTACTAAATTGTTCACTACAAATAATACACCCAATTCTGTACTAAAGGAAAACCAGTGAATTAAGGTCAATTCTTCTTTGGCCAAAAATCCCCTTTATTCAATAATGGGAAAAACCAAATAAGAGTCTGAGTCAAAAACGAGTAAGGGGAGTGAACACATAGGCCCTACTTCAGCAAAGTTTTTAAGTGTGCCTAACTTTAAGCATTAGTCAGTAGACATATTCCCAAAAGTTAGGAATGTGCTAATGTGCTACTTGAGCACCTAACATTCTACTGAAGTCAAAAGAACGACTCACATGCTTAAAGTTAGGCACATACTAATGTCCTCTGGTGAAGCAAAGCCATACATTCCAAGTGAGGAAAGCACTTAACCATACGCTTAAGTCCATTCCTGTTTCGGACAGGATTTAAACACGGATTTAACTTCTAGTGCATGTTTAATTCCCATTCACTTCAATGGGACAGAAACAAATGTTTAAAGCTAATGTTTGACTTCAATAGCATGTTTAAAGCTAAGCACATGCTTGGGTCCTGTGCTGAATTGGGGCGATAGTGACTAGCTCTCCTTGGAATAGGCTGTCTTAATTAGCATCAAAGGGCCAAAACCTAAAATCCTTATTTACTTTTTATTCAGCCTTTAGTCAGGCAAAACCTCCAACTACTTTATACTTTTGGGACCAATCCAGTTAGCCCAGTGCTAAAATGCTTACTGATTATGCAATTGTTGTCATTAAAATTAAAGCATGACTCACCTGAATCCAGATGGCATTTTTTTTTCTGTTTAATTCTAACTAGATCTTCTGTGAAGTTCAAAAGGGAATTGCTATTGTATTCCTGTGGATCACTTTGACCTGTAAAATATTGCCTGCTGATGCTTACAAGGACACTTGTTCTTTTAATCTAAACCCAAAGAGGCATTTTAGCAGCTAAAACACCGACTAATTAGAGGCATTTGTGCCTTTTATATCCTTCTTCTATACTTTTAAAATCATGGTTTGGTACTTCCAATGTCTTTATAACCCAGAGCTTCCCTCTCCATCCCTCCTTCTCATCCACTTTCACAATGTCTGCTTTGCATGTGGAATGGCCATGGTTCCAGGCTTGTCATCTCTTTACACTGGGGGTCTGGTACAGATTTGACATAACTAGTGGAGGGAGACTAAAAATGACTGCTAAGCATCACCTGTCATCAATGTCCCCTTGAATGTTGTATGTTGAGCTAGGGACATGGAGGAAAGTGAAATATTGGTGAGTCTGCTGTGCAGGAGAATAAAAATATATTACCGGTAATATAGGACTGCATTGTAGCAAGCAGCATTTGGTATGGAACACATGTCACACTGCAGGAACAGAAGATACATTTATCTCCAAGGGCTGGACCTTGTAAATTCTACATTAAAATGCAGACCATACCACAAGCTTTCAGTAAATTACTGCATAGTAGCAAATAGAAAATAAGCTTACATTCCACCATTCTGACCCCCCCCCCCCCCCGACCGGCCGGAGCAGATAAAGGTATCAAGACAAACTACCACAAAAAG
>NC_048298.1:311184050-311265253 GCF_013100865.1 Trachemys scripta elegans | reverse complement strand
CCCCCCCCCCCCCCCGATAACCATGAGGGAGATTTGGTTAATGAAAAGCTTTTATCGTCAATTCCTCTTACAGTCTGTTTGGAATAACCTTGTACATACTTGAAACAAGTAAGGAAAGGGCTGTATTGTACACTGGCTAGAGCACTGATTCCAGGCATACAAGCCACTAGCTCAATATGTGACCTCGGGCAAGTTATTCATGCCTTACTGAATAAAAATCCAGGACCTCTTCGTAAACCAGATGCTGCTGCATATAAACAGATTTTTTTCCAGGCATATACATTGCACATCGCATGTTCACTGTATGAGAGAGAAAGATGGATATGGCAACAAAATAAAAACCATATTCATTACAATGGTACAGTAGCTGTGTCTTAAATATCACACTTACTTGATGGTAAGCGTGCATCATTTTCACAATAAAAAATCCCAGAGGACTTTGCACAATAGAGCTACAGCTACCCAGCTTTGCTACTAGAATACTAAAGTAAGTGCAACAGCTAGTTATTTGGTTTCTGGTAAAGAAGCTAGAGTTTGAGAGGGAAAAAAAATCTGTCCATCCATCTACACTGCCCATCACCATAGTATGTGAGTGATTCCCAGCGCTGCATAGTAAAGTCCAAGAGTATGCACTTTGCCCTTCCTAGGTGCCTCTGATGATGATATATATGTTTATTTACCTCAGGGGAGCACATGCTCTGGCACAAGGGGTGATATTGGGTGTATGGCCAACTGCAACCAGGGATTCTGGGCTCTGGCACAGCACAGGGGAAGGGAATGACCTAAAATTGCCTTCCCTATGAGTGCTTCAACCTCTGTATTTTGTTTTTTGTTTTTTTCAGACAGGGCAGCAGGGAACTTTCCCTGAAGTATTTCTATTTGAAATTCAGGGTAGTGAGCAGTATTTCTGTGTGCACTTATCAGAATAAATAATCATTTTGTCTAAAATGCCCTTATATAATGGGATTTTTATAGATCCATATTCCACACATTTCCTGTGAAGAGAAGGTGCCCTGCTGCTCTGGCTTTTTGTTCAGAGAGAGTGTAGCCGTCAGGCAGGCTCCCACTGATTCAGTTCCATGTAGCTGGCCCGTGTTTTCAGCATCACTCTCAACATGCCCTCCTGCTGTACAATCTTACTGTGGCTGTCGCTTCCCACAAGGCTGTGTAGAGTGTGCATCTTGTAGGGAAGGGACTTGACACCCGCCAGGGTAGTCATTGTGAGTCCCTCACATGACTTCTAGACCCCACATGATCCTGCCTGCATAAATGTTGCTGTTACAGTAAACTTTGAAAGAGCTACTGTCTGAATTCTATCTACAGCTGATAACAGAGAATTTTTTTCTGTAACTATGGATTTATTTCCACTAATGTCAGAGCTTTTAAAATTTATATTTAGTGCAACCATTGCAGAATTAAGTAGGTGAGGTGCTGCGTATCCTCAGCTTCTACTTCACAGAAGGCACTCGATGAGTCAGAGGGTCAGACCATTTGACAAGAAAGCTTGAAATGATGGGCCATTTTTTTCAAAAATAGGTGCCCAAAGTAAGATTGCTAAATCATTATTTAGGGCCTTATAGGCAGGGCTGTTAACATTGCCTATAATTAAGGTTGCCAGATATCTCCCATTACAAACCCCTGTTTTCAGTTGCTTATAACTTTCCTAGTTTGGGCTAAAATTTTCCATGCTGGGTAACTGCCTCAGGCTGAATGTTTTTGGAAAATTTCAGCCCAAATGGTTTACTAGTTTCAGAGAAGGAGGCTAGGGGAAATCATGTTGTTTTGCCCATGTTAAAATATTAGATCTTTTCCTTTCTAGTGAAATGAAGGATACGTGGTGTAAATCTGAGTTGCCACCTATAAGAACTCATTGGCAGTGCTTCTCTTTTTCCTTAGATTCTGTATATATATATACAGAATCTGTAGTGAATGGCATGCTACCCTATATACGTATATAGGATAGCGTGCCATTCACTACGTCTCATGCCAGCAAAGAATTAAATATATATTTTTTTCTAAATGTGAAGTTCCCATTGGAATAACACAAAGATCATTTGACAAGTCACTGTTGCTAAGATTCAGCTGGAATCATTCTATGTAGCTCTAGTTTTGAACTAATATTCTATAGTTTAGAAAACCTGGTTTCACTTCATTACTAGATTAATATCTGCTAAAGACATTGCTGTAAAATGTCCTTTACTGCATGTTGGCCCTGTGAAATAAATCCATAATGTATCAGCTAATCTATCTGCATCAGTCCTCAAAAAAAAAAAAAACTCCAATAGGAAAGAAATGCCAAAGGAAATTCAAAATTCAGTGGTAAATTCAAAATATTTTCCCGTCGCCTCATCTGAGTTTGTTAAATGAGGTCGTATTCAACTTTAGCAGGTCTTTCAAGATCAATTTGTGAATAGAGCTATGCAAAAAAATGCAGAGAAATTCAAGAAAAAAATGCAAATTTTTGGCAACTATTTTCCCTTAACATTTCAATTTTTTTAAAACATTTTGACCATTCTTGCAGCTGTCTGAAAATTTTCAGCTACCTCTGTTTGTTAACCTTTTTAGTGGTTCCAGTCAAACAGAATCTGGGAATGCTTTCTTCTAAGATACTGTTACCAAACAACATTCCAGCAGTTGAGATTCTCTGCAGCATTCATTCAAAGTAGGGCTTCCCAGTTTGATTTTTTATTGATCCCACTTACATGACATAGTAAACTAATTCAGAATTACAATACATCTTTCATTTAGAAGGCTAGACTCTAGAGATACAGCACAGAGGGAAAGTTGGCATATGTGACAGAAAATTGGCCCATCTTACTAAAAATTAGCTTCAGAGCAAAAAGGGGTCACCATAATCCAGTTTTCAAACTACAAAACTTGATTATGTGTGTGGTGCTGTTGAAGGGTCAATATTGAGATTACACTTTTTTTATTTTTAGAGCAGGAGTGGACAAACTACGGCCTGTGGGCCAGATCCGGCCCGTCAGGGCTTTGGATCTGGCCCCAGGCTTGCCACCCTCATGGCGTCATAGGCCACGCGCTCTGCTGGAAGAGGATGGCACCAAGTCCCTGCAGCCCCTGGTGGGGGCGAGGAGCAGAGGTCTCCATGCGCTGCCCTCGCTCGCAAGCACCACTCCCTGCAGCTTCCATTGGCCAGGAACTGGGAACCACGGCCAATGGGAGCTTCGGGAGAGGTACCCGCAGGTGAGGACAGCGCGTGGAGCCCTCTGCCCTCCCCTCCCCCAGGGGCCACAGGGACGTGGTGCCGTCTGCTTCCGGGAGCGGCACAGCATGGCGCGGGGCCAGGGCAGGCAGGGAGTTTCTCTTAGCCACGCTGCCCACACTCTGCCCCAGCCCTACATTCATGGCCCTGCGTGCAATTTCCCCACCCAGATGTGGCCCTCGGGCCAAAAAGTTTGCCCACCCCTGTTTTAGAGAGAGGTCTTGAGATGTGGAACTATAAATAAGATTTCTAAAACACCCCAATAATACTAATTTAGGCCCAGTGTGGCTAGTGCAGTGTGGTCATTGAAGTTTTGGAAAATAAATGTAGAACGACCGATCTGGAAGCAATGATCAAGAAAAGGAAATGCAAATTAGCTAAGACTGGTTGAACACGAAGACCAGACAAAGAAAGAACACAGGAAGTGATTGGGAGACGAGGATGCAGAATTTGCTTTGTAAAAGTGCAGAACATAAAGCTAAAGCAGTGACATTATGGACGACAAATCGAGGCATCCATATTGGTTAGTATACCTATTTAATTATGCAAATTATGGGTTAGACTGAGAGGTGAACACCATGCCCCTGCAAGGAAGTAAGTGGGCTACCCAGACTTTGGGTCTATATAGGAGTGAGAGGGTATTGCAGACTCATGTGCTCTCGCCCAAGAGCAGGTGAGTGGGGACTGGGTTTTGAAGAGTATGGAATTGGCAGAGTCTTGGCTTACCTTCTAGCTGGGCAACTTGGCAGGAGGGCATCATAACTGCTGTTGGCCTGTATTAGCAGTAAAATTATTTACCCTTCATCCCGGGAGTAAGGAGGAACTGGAGAGAAATTATTATTTAAAATTATGTCTAAGTCACAATAGCTCCTGGGCTATTTCTGGAGTGGTGCAACTTATGCCCCATGTCTTGCTAAAGTCTGTCTCTAATGGCAGATTCCAGCCCTAACTGTTTATTCAAAAAAGCTGTAAGATAGGCAGTTGTCTACTATACATGCAAATGCCCATTTACACATGGAAATGGAAGTTTTGTGTGTGAGGCAGTGACACCACATTTTGTATTCAATATTCCAGTTCTCACTGAGTAGCTTGACTGTGAAGGTCAACAACTTAGACTCAAGGTTCACCAGAATTTGATTTATTTATAGGCTTTTTAAAAAAAGGAGCATAGTCCCATTTATTCTCAGCATTTAACTAACATCCATCAGATATTCTGCTGCCTGAGTGTTTGAGTATCTGCCCAGAAATTTGTATCCCAAGAACTAGCTCTGCGTCAAATTGCTATTTGAATTGAAATGTCATAACAGGATATGGGGTAAAAATCAATGTGCCCTTTGAAATCAGTGGCAAATCTCCCATTGACTTCAGTGAGGGTAGAATTTCTCCCATGCTGCATGGAAGTTTTCCAATTTTTCCCATTTGGAAAACATAACAAAGCGAGGAAAACTCCACAGTTTCAAAACAAAAAATGTCCGGAGTTTCCCTCCGAAATTTAGAAATTAATGGGAACTAGGTGTCCAACTCCTCTAAATAGTTTTGGAGGTCCCACCCAACAACTACGGAGTCTAAGTAATCTTCACCTCTGGATTTCTCAGCACATCTCATCTTCCATGCATCATCTGTCTTTAAATTGCGAGCTACTTGAGGAAAGCACTCTCCGTAGTTTTGTGTGTTGCCTGGCACCGAGCTCATTGACAGCACTAACCAAATCATTACAATAATGCTAGATGAAAGTGTTGAAAGGGAAATTTAAACTGAAACAGAAGCAAGGCAATGCAAATAAGCAGCCAGAACCTCAGGTGGTGTAAAATCAATATAATTATGTAGTCTTTGCTGGTGCTATGCCAAAGTACAGCTGCTGAGCATCTGGCCTAAAGTGTTTCATATTAATAATAGCAATCGGTCATTTGTATAGCATCATGCTTTGAAAACATAGGCCTTTGCCTCTGCACATAACCCCAGCCTGTTAAGAGCAGCATGTTAAGTGCTGCACATAAGATACTATTTCAAATGCACATCAACAAGTTTTACTGGTCCCACAAAGCTGCATATTTTAGTGCCATCTACTGGCATCTTATCTATTAACCATTTACTTATATACAACATTTATCTTTTATAGAGCACTCCTGTAACACCTCCTCCTGCTCACAAGATTAACATCCCCTCCAAACCATCTGCGTTGATACACAATTTGCCACAATTTCCTGCTTGCCATCAAACCCAACCTTCATCTTTTACCAGCTGAAAACACCGAGAAAGTGTCCCAGTTTGGGAGAAATAAAAAATTGGTCACCCGAACCAGTGTTTAGCCCTGATTCTTGGTGAGAGATTTGTTCCAACTGCATCCAAAGCTTAGATTTGTTTCTGCCACTGAATTAAACATGTTTAATATGTTTAAATTTCTACTATCATCCCATCAATTAATATTATTATTCCACTAGATTGGTGCAGATCTTTATTTTATTAATAATATTTTAGAAACACACACAGCTGTGTTTATCTTCTGTACTACGCATTGTGACCGAAATGAAAATGAAATAAAAGTTTGCATGGAACCAGAGATAATGATTGCCTGATTATCTGGCAGTCAGGTTGGTACAGTAACAACACATAAACTATCGCTAGAGTAGCTTTCCTATTCTGTCTGCTACGAACTTTCCTTGTTTCTTAGCCTGTCCCTTTAAAAATCCTTCTCCTCTTCCACTCCTCCTGCCATGTGACAAATGCGGAATATTGGTTGGTATCCCAAAATCTGCTTCCTGTATTGGATGATAGGTTGGACTGTCAGAGGCAAGCAGACAGTTTCCACACATTTCCCCACAGGCAGATGCAGTCACAAGACCAGTGACGTGATATAAAGCCATTAAGCCTGGATGGGTCTAATTCTAAATAGTGGAGCCTCCATCTTAGGGGTATTCTCCTAAATGGCCTGTCTGAGGGAAAACAGTCTCGGGCAGAAGGAAGACTTCATACATCGGCCTGTAACAAAGACCATTGCACAAGATGGTAACTCAGCCCCAAGCAAATGGCGCTCCTAGTCCCAAGAGCGACTTGGCTCCCCACAAGAATGTAAATGTTCTTTGTTCTGTTCCTGTAGCTGAAGAGAAAAGCCTGCCTTACTTAGCTTGTAGTAAGGGTAAGATTAGATGAGAGTAAACATGCAGGCAGGCAGTTTGCTGTTTTAAAAATCCCTTTTTCCTCTAATGCTTTATTCCATTGCGAAATAAAAATGCTTTGTTGTAAGAAGGCGGCTGGCCACTATCCCTGATCACAGGATCCCAAAAAGGGGGAAATGCAGGTGTCCAACACCCCGCTGGCCCTGCAAGGTGATAGGTGGCTGGTATACAGAGGGTTGTATAATCAGGGCTTGGTCTAAGAGTAGAAAAATTACAAGGTCTCACCCCAAGATAGATATGCATAAAGGCAAGAGACTGAGCAGCTGAGGGTTTTCACTCAGACAGATGAGAAAGGGGGCAGAGATGCAGCTAGCCCTGTAACTAGGGTGACCAGATGAGAGGAAGAAAATATCAGGACACATGGGGGGGGAGGGGGGTCAGCTGGCAGAGCAAAAAAAAAAAAAAAAAAGCAGAGTGCAGCCGGCGGAGCGAAATATCAGGACAAATTGCATTCTGACCAAAGATCGGTCGGGACGTGGGACAAACACCTAAATATCAGGACGGTCCCAATTTTATCGGGACGTCTGGTCACCCTACCTGTAACTATGACACCTCTTCATTTCTTTTTCTCTCTCCCTTTGTCCTGCTCTCTATTTTTCTATTTATTATTTGAATTATAGCAGTACTCAGAGGTTCCAGTCAAGGATCAGGGCCCATTGTGCAAGGCACTGCACATATACATCCTAAGCGGCATTTCCTGGCCTAAAGAACTTACAACAGTGGTTCCCAAAGTTGTTCCGCCGCTTGTGCAGGGAAAGCCCTTGGCGGGCCAGGCCGGTTTGTTTACCTGCCGCATCCACAGGTTCGGCCAATTGCGACTCCCAGTGGCCGCAGTTCACTGCTCCAGACCAATGGGAGCTGATGGAAGCAGCGCCGAGGGATGTAGTGGCCGCCATTTCCAGCAGCTCCAATTGGTCTGGAGCAGCGAACCGCGGCCACTGGGAGCCGCGATCTGCTGAACCTGCGGACGTGGCAGGTAAACAAACCAGCCCGGCCGCGAGGGGCTTTCCCTGCACAAGCGGCGGAACAAGTTTGGGAACCACTGGCTTACAAACTAGTGGTTCCCCTTCACCATTCCTCAGCTGACTGGAGAGTTGTGCATGATTTCATGTTTGAAGTGAGCATTACTGCAGCAGAAGAGAGCAGCTTGAGCCAGCGGGGTGCAGCCCTGTACATGTGAGCTACTCTCGTGGTGGGCTGGAATAGGGGGCTGCCACAGGAAGGCTGGTGCACTCAAGCAGTAAGCCAGCAATTAGCCTGTAGCTCTGCCAGCACACTCAAAACAGACATGTAGATATTTGGGGTCGGGCTGGAGTTCGGGCTCCAGAGCCTGAACTCCAGCCCGAGCCCAAATATCTACCCAGCTGTTATTAGTGCCATAGTGTGTCTGTAAGCCTGGGCTCTGAGACTCGCTGCCACGGATTTTAAAACCGTGTACATGTTCCCTTGCGGGGCATCTATGCATGTGGTACAGGACGGAGGGAAGGGAGGAGTTTCAGGGTCAGCAACTTTCCCCATTCCCATTCAAAAAGCACTGGTTTAAAGGGCGAGGGGGGATTCTCTCATTGGGATGGATTGTATCTAGATTGTAGTGTCCCTTTTTGATGTTAAATGTTTGTGAAATAAATTCAGACAAAGACAGCAGGATCAAACCATCTGTTTGGCCCTGCTACCTTACCGAACATTAAAACTCACCATACATATTTTCAGGAAGAAATATTGCTTTTTGGTCTCGAGGGTTTAATGAAAATGGCTTTGAAACTATGGGAAAGAAAACAAACCTCTGTAAGAGTAGAAACTAAAGTGCTTCTTGAGAGCCCTCTTAATTCCACAGGCTTCTGCTGGGCCCTCAGGAACCATCAATGTTACTCGTGCTCCCACGTCAGGCCAACTGTCATTGCAGCAGAGAGTCTGAAGGGCTCCAGAGGGAGCCACAGCTATGCCATTTCTCAGGACAGTCGCTGCACAATGACAACAGACCTTCCCATAGGACCTGAGCATGCTACCTGTCCAGCTTTCCTAAAACCTGCCAGCCTGGGACTGAGAGACGAGCGTGAGGCTCAGACTTTGATGCTCCACCATCTGCAGCAAATTTAGTAATCTGGAAAAAAAAAATACTTTTTGAATGTGGAGTAAGGAAGTAGAAGAAAAGAAGGAAGAAAATCAACAATAAAAGGCTCAGTTATGGCTGTAGTGTAGTTGGTGGCAGCTAGTAATGAGGGGTTTATGGGACTAAGTCCCACCCATTGGAGGAAATGGGTCAGAAATAATTATTTTGGGCCGTGGGGATGTATCTAATTCTCCAACTACCAGCCCCAGCTCCACCACTTATCTTAGGCACCAGCTGCCAATGCATTCCTGGATTGCTTAATCAGGGCCAGCATTTGACAGATCCTGTGCAGTAATGGCACAAAACCAAACTGTGGTAGTGTTTGAGAATTAATAAAGAACCTCCTTTATGTTACTACACCTCAGCCCTATATGCTCAGCTTATAGCCCCTAAGCTGATGGCAAGGACAGGGGGGAGGCTTGAGGAATTTTTCTGCTTGAGATGTTGACCAGAATCCTTATGGGGCACACAGAATGTGCTCCTACCTAGTGTCCTTACATGCCCTTGTCATACCTGGGCCGAGTCCCTCTCTCGGGATGGACACCAGTCTGTTCTGATGGGATCCAACCACTGAATCCAACGTGTTTCTGGGCCCCCTAGGTCTGGGTAGTGACTGATCACTGTACCTGGGTTGGGATCTGTCAGGTGCAGACCATGTGTCTAACACCCTTCTTGGCCACTAAGACTCTGCAGGCTGGCAGCCATAGACCCCCAAACCAGTGCCACTCCTCTCCCACAGCCCAAATTGCCTAGACAAATTTTCCCAGAATCCACCTGGATGTGTGAACTCTGTTCCTAGTTAAACTCATCAGGGACAATATGGCACTATAGCAAGAGACACAGGCTTAGGAAAGGAATTTGTTTTTAGCCACAAACATTTTACTCTTAAAAAAAGCACCAAACAAACAAAAACACAGAAGAGTTACAGATCTAGGCAAACAACAAACAATCCTGAACGCAATCCCCTGGTCTGATCTCACCCCTCTTGGGAGTCCTGCAGTCTGGTGAGTGTCCTTATGCCAGGCAGTGTCTCCTGTCTGCACTATCCTCAGCAAGTTCTGCTTACAAGTAGTGATGGAATGGCCCTCTGCATAGCAAAGCAGCCTCCTCTTATAACATTTCTGCCCACTTGCTTTTGGCTGGGGGGAGTTGCCAACTCCACCCCCCAATGTTGGCTTTTGTGTAGAGCGTCCCAAGGGATAGTGTTAGTTGTTACAGATCATTCAAAGTGGCCCTGCTTATAGAAAACTTATTGCTCCAGGTGGGAAGACATTGCTGGCCTTTGATGGCTCTCTCATTGTTAACCCGACACTCTACCATGAACACACAGTGTCCAGAATAGACTGACCCTGTCAAGGGTTTCGATACCATGTCTGAATCCAACATGGATACCCCCAAACTATTACAGCACCATGTGCTGGTGAGAGTGTGGCCATTGCTCAGAGCTGTCTGGGTGTGAAAGAGGAATGTGCTGTTCCCTCCTCTTCAGGGTTGGGATTGAGGCCATGATGGTGTGTGCTGCCATTGAGACCTCAGAAAGGATTGTGGTTTAATCAGCCCAAGATGTGCCCATGGATTCTGGCAGCAGTCTAGCCCCTCTGCAACTCCTCAACTGCACTTCTGGCCAAATCTAGCCCCAAATGACCAAAAACAAGCCTGGCTTTATATGTTGATGGATTTACATATTATGCTTTTCTCTACAGGCATCAAACTACATTATTTAAACAAGCAAAAGTCCTGTCTTTTGCAGCTTAGGGTAACGCTATGCTAGTGGCTAGCTGCTAATGTGCCTTTTATTTTCCAAAGGTCACTGGATGTTGATATTGTTTTGACGCAGGAAATAAGTCTGGTGTAATACATTTTATATTAAATTCAGAGCAGTCATGTCAAGCCTAAAAGAAAGACGCCATTCCCCACTGATGAGGAATAAATTGTGAACAGGACCAAATTGGATGAGGGTACACGCAGAGACCTAAAAGTGAGCACTGAGGGGTGAAAGCTGCAGGGCTTATGTGATGAATAGAGTCCTTCACAGTCTGGAGAATCAATAAAAAATTAATGATGTTTGTCAACGCGAGGCTGAGCTGTGTGTGTCTCCCATACCAAAACTCTATTCTAGGCAGAAGCAAAGGGAAGAATGGGATGCCTCAAGGGATTGTTAGTGCAATATCGAACCTTTAACTTATTGATCACTGGTTAAAAACAGCCCACGGTGGTGCTGGCTAAAAATCTGGGCCAACAGACAGCTCTTTAATGAGCTCTGTAAAACAAACTGGCAGCCATGGTCCAGTTTTTAATATATCTATGTTTCACAGACCTGGTCAGGCTCACTCTGTGGGTGACTAACAGACTGCTGTGAGGGGATCCAAGCCTCTGGGTCTCAGGTATTTAAGCTCCCTCAGCCTAAACAGAGCCCAGCCACTATCTCAGACTTTGGGTCCCTAGGCACAGACTCTTTGCCTAGCAACCGCCTCCAGAGCTGGAACCCACTGTTCAGTTGCCAGGGCAGTGAAGAAGATGGGTTCAAACAGTGCCAATGGAACTGGGCCCGAGCTGGTCAGGAGCCCATAAAAGGTTGCACTCCCCACCCCTGCCCTCTTTTTTTTTGTTTGTTTATTTCTTTTCTTCCATTGTAGGGCTGTAGCCTTCTCTGTAAGTGCTGCCATCACTAGACCTCGATTGACCTTACCTGTGTTCCTGAGCTCCAGCTCATTATCTCCAGCTCATTAATTTCACCCGATATAGTTCTGAGTTTCACAGAGTTATTATGTCCTTTCGCTTGATTTCTCTCAGTTTCACAGAGATATTGGTTAGATTTTTCATCCGCTACCACAGTCACTGCAACCTTAACAATTTATTCATGAAGAGCTTGCTGGTTGAATTCTTCCGGTCAACCATGATTTCTGTCATGAAAACCAACAGTCACAAGAGTGGGGCTCAAAAGCACAAGCTGCAGAAGGCCTGGGGGAGAGGGGAGTGGAATCAGAAAATGTGAGTGGTCTACAAAGTTTCTTGAAACATGTAAAGTTCGACCATGTTCCTTGTTCTACAGCTGGTTCTGCTTCTTGCATTTCTGAGCCTTTCTTAGCTAGCAAGGACATTGATTTGAGTTTATTGAAAACATTAACTTTGGCAAGGCAGATATGGCTACTTAGCCACAAGTGGTGGATTATATTAATTGTTTTTTTGGTAGAAAATGGTCCCATTGTTAATTTAGAGCATGACTTTTTTACCTAGTGAATGCAAAGGAAGGCAAGTTAAAACCCTGGCTCTTTCTCAAAATTCCTAATGGGGACTTATGCCAGCAATCTTGAAGTCCATTTCACTCTTGCCTCCTTGTTCCATTTCACTTGTTTGGTTTCCAGCCAAATTCCTCATCTTTCATAGTGAACTGTAAAATTAGGTGTGACGGGGCAGCTGCCCCTCACTGGCTGGCAAAGGGTTAATAGCAGCCCTTGGAGCAGTTGCGCAGGACCCAGCCAACCAGAGGAAGTCTTAGAAGCAGCCAATCAGGGCCAGGCTGGGCCCTATAAGAAGGGCTGCAGGGCAGAGAAGAGCTCAGTCTCTCCCTGGAGATTGAGGGAGAAGGACTGGCTGCCTGTAGGGAGAAGTTCCTGGGACAGAGCAGTGCTGGGCAGGGTCAGGGGAGTAAGCAGAGCTCCAGCCTGGCTGGCTCCCAGACTGAGGCCTTGATACAGGGACTGGGGCTACAGGGAATTGGCCCAGGGAAAGCAGATAGCGGCACAAGGGAAGGAGAGGCAGTGAGCGGCGGCCAGCTATAGGGTCCCTGAGTCGGGGCACAGAGTAGCAGGTGGGCCTGCCCTCCCCCTTGCCCCACTGGCCACTAAGGGAAGTGGCCAGCCAAAGAACTACAGTTTGCCCCTGAGTAAGGGGCTGGACTAGGGGCTGCAGTTCATTATTGTGGTAAAAGGCCAGACGAAGAACTGCTGGTTCCCCCGGAAGGAAGAAGAAAATGGAGTTGGGGCATGTGACTTCCCCTGGTTTTATCAGGACTGGTGATCTGCTAGGTCACTCCAATCCTTGACTCTGGAAGCCAGTCTTACCCTGCTCTGCTGTGAGAACCCCCACTCCTGGGCTGTTCACACACAGCCTCTGGCATGTAAGCTGCTCCCAACTACGTGAGTGGGCACTTTTGGCCAGCTGCTGCTTGGATTGGGCAACCAAATGACACTAGCCAATATCTCCGGTCCCAAACACAACCCTAGGAACCTCCATCTTGCAGTGTCCAGTTATGCCCACTGGATGCTGCAAGCTTATATGAGTTCCTCAATTTAACAAAGAAATTGATATGTACCAGGGTAGGGGAGTCTCTGACACACTTCAGACCAAATGCACTGCCTCAGATAGAATAAACAAACAAATTTATTATCTACAAAAGATAGATTTTAAGTGATTATAAGTCAAAGCACAAGAAGTCAAATTTGATCAAATGAAATAAAAGCAAAATGCATTCTAAACTGATCTTAACATTTTCAGTGCCCTTACAAACTTAGATACATCTCACCACAGGCTATCTGGTTGCCCTTCAGTGAGGCTCTCCCCTTTGATCAGCGCTTCAGTCATTTGGTGGTGATGTCTATAGATGGAGGTGGAAGAGAGAGGAAGAGCATGGCAAACGTCTCTCCTTTTTATCATGTTCTTTCTTCCCTCTTGGCTTTGCCCCCCCTTCAGAGTCAGGTGAGCATTACCTCATCGTAGTCCCACACTGACCAAGGGAAGGGGCATGACTCACTCGAGAGTCCTTTGTTCCTGAGAGGCTGGGCTGGGTTTGTCCCACACATGCCCTGATGAGGTGTGAACTGCCCCTCTGCTCCTGGAGAGTTTTGCTTGTTTTAAGCCATGAGGACACATTTTCAGCCTTATAACTATTACCTGAAACTACAACCTATAACATTACTATAACAATGCTCAGTGCATCATGAGCCTTCCGAAGACAGCCAACATGACAAACTTTGCATTGGATACCACACAATCATATTATAAGGATGAACATGGGGGTGCAGGGTGTCCCCCGAGATACAGAGTGTCACAGGGCACAGCCAGAGTGCCATGCCCTGAAGAGGACACCACGGTCCGGGAGTGACACAGGTCCCCACAGACAGTGGAGACGGCAGAGAAGCAGCGATGGAGAGTGAGACACCACAAGAGGAGGGCACCCTGCTAATGGACAGAACTAATTCCCAGAGCAACCAGCAGTAGGCGCCACAGTGGTGAACACAACCTGTTACACTAGGTTCACAAGCTTTTTCCACTTTAGCAAGTGCGTATCCCAACATGAAGGTTCAGAAAAACTTGTGGAGGCAATCGCTCACTGAATGGAACGTGCAGAATTGTTGGAAAAGGGTCAGATAATTGGCAAACATGTGCAACTATGCTATCAGATGCAGAAGGAAATGCGGAGCAACATTTTGCATCATCGCTTGGGTATTTTGCTGTATTTAGGTGAGACCCGTTTAGGTTTTGAGAGGTTCAGACAAAAAATTAGTCAATGATAGTTTTGGGGGTTTACTTGTGTAACCCTTCGGCCAGATGAAGTCGGCAGTGACAAGGGCCAGGTTCAATATCTAGAAGTTCCTTTTCAACAATACAACACAGAACCAGCTCGAGCCCCCACCCAGTAACTGGGGGGGAAATTACACACTACCTCCTGGGCACCTCTAAAAACCAATACTTGCCCTCTCTCAAGCACAGAGTTTGAGTATAGAAAAGAAACTTTTAATAAAAAGGAGGAAAGTAACACAGCATTAACTTGGGAAAATGCCACAAGCAGGATTCATAAGCATAAAACCATGAGCAAAACACTGTCCCCGAAGTATGTTGGACACTGTCCTTTTGCCTCAGGTTGTTAAATCCAGTCTGAGGCATTCCTTTAAGATGCCCCTCCCATCTCTCTCCACCACATCCCCCTCACAGTTGTTGTCCTTGGTCCATGAAGACCCAGAGTTCAGAGGTGCATTCATGTGAGTTCACCTCCCACCCAGATGGGGTGGGGGAAAAAGGCACCTTGCTCGCTCTGACAGCCACTCCACCAGCCGCTAGTGCAGGCTGGGCAGCCTCTTTCCCCAGGACACTGTCTCATCACAGATCTAATGCTTAGACCTGGTTATTAGTGATTTCAACAACAAAAGACTCCCAATTGAGTCTTAAACAGCTCTGGTAAAACACAGTGGGGAGGGGGAGGGTCAAATGGTGTCTATGACCCTTAAGCAGAGCCCACCCCACCAGGTACAAACCCCTATCCCCCATCCTCTCTCAATTCCAATAGGCTTTGGCCCCGCTGCCCCCACCTAGTGAGTGCAGTTCAATTGAGGGTGAGTCTCTCAATCAAGGTATGCCAAGCTCAGTTCTGCTGCCCTTGATTCACACACCAAGGATAACAGCAGTATATTATCCCTGCACTCAATAGCAAAGTGACTTGTGATCCAACACCAGCCAAAAGTGATCTTTTGGGCAAAGCAACCCCATGATGCTGCGCACATAGGCAGAGTGGGCATGTCTACGCCAACATGGGCGGTTCCTGCAGTCTTCTTCCCCAGCTAGATATCAGGGGAGAGCTCATGCAGACCCTACTTACACTTGAGTTGCTTGCAAGTTATGACAGTGTGTTGCAAGATCATGTGGAAGCTATTAAGGCCAGTACCACAAACCACATTTACAATGAATATATTGGTAGGGATCACAAGAAAAGTACAGCAGACTATTTTCAACAAGGTTAGGAAAACTAAAAACTTCTCTATCATGTTTGATAGCACTCCAGACCTCTCCCAAATGGAATGAATGTCTCAGATGTTCAGGTATGCTGAGGTTTTGAAAGATGGAGTGAAGGCTGTTGATAGCTTTGTAGATTTCATGGCTATCCACACCAAAACAGAGGAGGGTATTACGGAGGTTATTTTAGAGAAGCTGACAGGAGACAGTTTAAATATGGCTGACTTCCAGGGACAAAGCTATGACAATGGAGCTAACATGACAGTAGCATACAAAAGGTGTGCAAAATTGAATTCAGCAGGTAAATCAATATGCATCCTTCATCTCATGTGCTGTCCACCCACTATATCTTCTTGAAGAAGCTGCTACAATTGTTCCCCAAGTTGTTCTATTTTTTGGAATTATTCAAAGACTGTACACCCTGTTTTTCAGTTCTACTAGTCTTTGGGATGTGTTGAAAAACCATATGAGTATTACATTAAAATGCCAAAGCAAGACAAGATGGTCAGTAAGGATGGAGGCAATTTGTTTACTACAAAATCAGGCTGAGGGTTTTCCCGGTGCTTTAGAGGAGGGCGAGACTTCATGAAATCTTATGCCAGAATTCAAGGTCAGAAACTGATAGCTTGCAAATGAACATTTCAGACTTTTTTATATTTGTTTTGGCCCAGATGTGGCATCCTATCTTAACAAAAATTATCATTGTAAGCAAAAAATTGAAGAGTCCAGATCTTGACACTCAAATGGCTCATAGTTTGCTTGGTGATCTTTGAGATGCCTTATTGGAATTGCAGTCTTCTGGGTTAGTTGCTGTTTCACAGGCTGAAACATTAGGAATATCCATGCAGTTGGAAGAGATTTAATCTTGAAGGAGGAAAGTAATGCCAGGGGAACTTGCAAAAGATGAAAGGTCATCAGATCTGGAAAACATTTTTAAATGAGAGGTTTTCAGCCCCGTTTTAGATAGAATAGTAACACAATTCGATGATACAATTGTAAGTATGATGGAGTTGGAGAAAGTTTTTTTTTTGGGGGGGGGAACAGGTGAAAAACTGAAATGTCTCAGCAGTGAAGACGTAAAGAGGCATGCTCTAAGCTTAGCAATTAGCTACCCTGAAGATTTAAATTTTGAAGGCCTGGAGAACAAAACTGAGCAAATCTTTAAGGGTGAGTTGGAAACAAAGACACACATTGATCTTCTTAGCTACATTCACAAAAGTTCCTTAGATGTGAGTTTCCCTAACACAGAAACAGAACTGCATATTTTTTACTGTCTTCCTGTAACTGTGACTGCTAATGAAATGAGTTTCAGCAAGAAAAAAATAACCAAGACCTATCTAAGAACAGGGCAGGAAAAGTTAAGTGATCTGGCAGTTATTTCTACAGAAAACTTGGAAGCAAGACTGGAATGAGCTAATTAAGGAGATTGCCTCAGTGAAGGCTAGGAAGATCCCTTTGAAAAAGTACTTAGCGGTGTTTTCTTTTGTGATAGTTGGAGGAGAAGGAGGATTCCACTAAGTGGCAGGGCACCAAGCAATCCGCGTTGCAGCATCAAACCTTTGTGGATTTAGCCCTGGGTGGATAAACATAGGGTTTCAGCAGACAGACACTGTCTGTCTATCTGGCTAGGTACATATGCATTAGAATTCATCACAGCACACTATAGTCACAGCTCTCAGTCCCATATCTGGGAAACAAACATTTCCTGAAAGAGACCTTTCAGCTGATGCAGATGGGAGGATGGTCTCATAAGCAGAAGGCTCTGTGCTAAAGGCCATGTCATGTCCTTCACCTCAGCTCTACAGTGAGAGTCAAACAAAACTTGTGAAACACTACAATACATTTCTTGTTTACTTAGACATAAGGAATGAGACTTTGCTGTCAGTGCCACTTCAAAGAGAATGTACACAAGTCCAGGGAACACCTCAGAGTCCAGAATACATCATGGAAACATTAACAGTCATAACACCTCACACAAGAGCAGCAGTGAACTCTAAAGACCCATACTGTGACTTATTGGCTGCCTAGATTTGATACGTACTGAATCAAGGCTTCTGCTCATCCACCCAGAGCCCTATTTAAATAAACTCCAACGTCTGTACCAGTGGAAGATTATTTCTGAGATGAAAATTCTGGGTATCTGTCAGTGAGAGAAAACCCTTTAACAATTGGCAAAGGAGACGTTGGCTGAAGCTCCCTCGTGTAGAAAATCATTTGCCTTTTTCTAATATTTTATTATTATTATTTTTATTATTTAAATATATCAGATTGGCACGGGATACCATCCATTGTGAATTCATTGTTCCTTTTACTCTTGAAAACGAACGTGGAAAATTGTCCAGATGATTTATCTCCCCCTCAGATATACACATCATGGGGTGAAGCTACAGAAGGAGGAGTACATGGAGAATTCCACTCTCTTGGTAACTGATCCAATTCACAGTGAAGTCAATAGAAAGATTGCAGTTGCCTTTAGTAGGAGCTGGACCAGATCTTCTGTGCAACTGAGGTATGAGAGCTATTCTGCCCTCAGACTCTGCCTGCCCTTTAGGCAGCAAATGCAAAAATCAAACAAATCAAAATGCAAAAATCTATGAGTACAGCATTCACGCCGTACAATATCTGAACTTCTGTGACTGTTACTATTAATAATGACTGAGAGCTACACAGCATTTTTTCCCATCCACAAAGTTCCTAAAGGACTTTCAAAATTACAGGTCAAATAGAAACCCCATCTTCAGCCACTGCAATATAGCTGCCTCTAGGTTGAAACTTGGCAACTATTTAGCAGTGCACAGTCTAAAAGCACAATAGTTCAGGACTGGAAGTGAAGCATACTTTATCCAAGGCAAACGAGATAGAAAATTTAGGTAGGCGGAGTAAGAGTTACTAGAGTTAGAATTTAACAAGGACATCAGGGATAATACCCCGTTTTTGTGAAAACTGCCCCAGGAGCGTTAAGGACAACACGGTGCCTGCTAAGACCATGTTGGAGCACTAAGCTAGTAGTAAGTCCAGGGGAAGATACTCAGATACTATAGTGATGCGCGCTATCAAAATGCCTGGCGATTAAAGTGATTAAGATGAGATTCGGCCTGCGTAATCACTACCACTTCCCGCAGCCTCTGGTTGTTCCTTGGACAGCAAACAAGCACTGAGCAGCCTTGGCTATGCTTTCTATGGCTCAGCACATGCCACCTGCTCTCTGTTTTTCAGAGCTGTTAAGACCAGAAGGAAACATTCGGATTTTCATGACACCGGCTAGATACAGATGATTGAATGTCACTGAGTGATTCCTGCACCCAGTCCATAACTTCCGGCTGAGCCAAACCATATATTTTAGAGAGACATCCAAATCTTTAGGTAAAGACGTCAAGTGATGCAGAATCCACCACATCCCTAGGTAAATTGTCCCAGTGGTTAATTACCCTCCCTGTTTAATATGAGCATCTTATTTCCAGTTTCAACTGGTCTAGGATCAGCTTCCAGCCAATGGATCTTGTTGTACCTTTGCCTGCTTCATCAGAGAGACCCAGGGTGCCTTCTATTCTCTTCTTTTCTATATTAGATTTTGTATACTACACCTTACTCTTCAGTCTCTGAGTAGCTTAGATCTGGATTCTGGAAAGAGAACCTCCATTTTTCCTTTACTTCTTCCTCCTGTTCTCCTTCCCATGTTTGTGGGATTTTTCTCCCAGGCAGCACTTTAAAAACAACCAGTTTTATTGAATTTCAATGGGTATATACAGTATGTTACAGTTGCATAATATTATTGCTATAGAGATCAAATTGGCATGTACAATTACTCCTTATATACTATATTGTAAATATAACACATTTTTAGCTTCTTCGGAGTCAGATTGAATCTCTTAACAAGCTGTACATTTTAAAACTTTATTTTGTAAGTATTAAACATAGCACATATTCAGTCATCTGTTGCAACCATCTGCTGCAGATCTTATTTTGGTTTATCATCCTCAGTCTAACAGGGCCCAATACTGCTACAATGAAGTCAATTGGAGTTTTGTCACTCACACAATGGAAATGAATTATAATATAGAATCATAGAAGATTAGGATTGGAAGAGACCTCAGGAGGTCTCAAAGCAGGACCAACCCCAACTAAATCATCCCAGCCAGTGCTTTGTCAAGCCAGGCCTGAAAAACCTCTAAGGATGGAGATTCCACCCTCTCCCTAGGTAACCCATTCCAGAGCTTCACCACCCTCCTAGTGAAATAGTGTTTCCTAATATCCAACCTAGACCTCCCCAATGCAATTTGAGATTATAGCTCCTTGTTCTGTCATCTGCCACCACTGAGAAGAGCCGAGCTCCATCCTCTTTGAAACCCCCTTCAGGTAGTTGAAGGCTGCTATCAAATCTCCCCTCACTCTTTTCTTCCGCAGACTAAATAAGCCCAGTTCCCTCAGCCTCTCCTCATACGTCATGTGCTCCAGCTGCCTAATCATTTTCATTGCTCTCTGCTGGACTATCTCCAATTTGTCCACATCCTTTCTGTAGTGGGGGGCCCAAAAATGGACACAATACTTCAGATGTGGTCTCACCAGTGCCGAATAGCGGGAAATAATCACTTCCCTCGATCTCCTGGCAATACTCCTACCAATATGCTGTTGGCCTTCTTGGCAATGAGGGCATATTGCTGACTCATATCCAGCTTCTCGCCTGCTGTAATCCCCAGGTCCTTTTCTGCAGAACTGCTGCTTAGCCAGTTTGTCCCCAGCCTGTAGTGGTGCATGGGATTCTTCAGTCTTAAGTGCAGGACTCTGCACTTGTCCTTGTTGAAACTTATCAGATTTCTTTGGCCCAATCCTCCAATTTGTCTAGGTCACTCTGGACCTATCCCTACTCTCCAGAATATCTACCTGTCCCTGGGTACAACCCATCCCATCATCCGGATCATTAATGAAGACGGTGAACAAAAGCAGCCCCAGGACCGACCCCTGGGGTACTGTGCTTGATACCGGCTGCCAATTAGATATCGAGCCATTGATCACTACCCATTGAGCCCGATAACTTAGCCAGCTTTCTATCCACCTTATAGTCCATTCATCCAATCCATACTTTTTTAACTTGCTGGCAAGAATACTGTGGGAGACCGATTCAAAAGCTTTGCTAAAGTCAAGATATATTACGTTCACCGCTTTCCCCATATCTACAAAGCCAGTTATCTCATCATAGAAGGCAATCATGTTGGTCAGACATGACTTGCCTTGGTGAATCCATGTTGACTGTTCCTGATTACCATCCTCTCCTCCTAGTGCTTCGAAATGGATTCCTCGAGGACCTGCTCCATGATTTTTCCTGGGGCTGACCAGTCTGTAGTTCCTCAGATTCTCCTTCTTCCCTTTTTAAAGATGGGCACTACATTTGCCTTTTTCCAATAATCTGGGACCTCTCCCGATCACCATGAATTTTCAAAGATAAGGGCCAATGGCTCTGCAATTACATCAGCCAACTCCCTCAGCCACCTAGGATGCATTAGATCTGGTCACATGGACTTGCACATGTCCAGCTTTTCTAAATAGTCCTTATTCTGTTCCTTCACCACTGAGGGGTGCTCACCTCCTCCCCATACTGTGCTGCCCAGTGCAGCAGTCTGGGAGCTGACCTTGTCTGTGAAGAGCAAGGCAAAAAAAGCATTGAGTACTTCAGCTTTTTCCATATCATTTGTCACTAGGTTGCCTCTCCCATTCAGTAAGGGTCCCACACTTTCCCTGACCTTCTTCTTGTTGCTAACATACCTGTAGAAACCCTTCTTGTTACCCTTCACATCCCTTGCTAGCTGCAACTCCAATTGTGCTTTGGCCTTCCTGATTACACTGCTCTACATCCAAAATGCTTCTGAAATAAATGTAGTCAAACTTTACTAATTCTGGGGCACTGAGAACGAAAATGATGCTTAAAATTGTTGGTTGGCTGTAGTTTTCAAGATATGCTATTGGGTCAGTATATACAACCCTGGACTTGGGAATGGCGGAGGATAAGTGAGTTATAAAGGGAAGGGATCTCAATTTAAACCAGAAATGACTAAAATACATCTTTAACTGGATCTATGAATAAATCTATGACTTGGACAGTACTTGCTTTTTAGGCAAAACAATGAATGATGCAATCTGAAGCTGGTATTGCATCATCCATGATATGAATTGCATCATGTTATTCCTAGAAGTCATGGATGATGCAATCATAACGAAGCTTACATCACTCTGCTGAACAAATTGCCCTATATCAGCTCTAGAAATCATACAGTGTCATGCTCTCTTATTTGTCAGTGTTTGATTTTGCAAAGGGACACATTTCTGTTTAGCCAAAGTGAGCAGAGATGCCTCGTACTTGTGTGAACAGTGCAGATAACTTCTGCTATGTTTGTGGTGAAGTGACTTTTGCATCACAAAAGCGCAGTATAACCACTATGGTTAAGAAAGCCTATCACCTTTATTTTGGCTGCAAAATAGGAGATCAGGACAAGAGGTGGGCCCCCCACATATGCTGCAACACTTGTGCAACAAATCTTCACTAGTGGTTGACCAGGAAAAGGAAATCTATGCCTTTTGCAGTGCCAATGATTTGAAGATAGCCAACAGATCATACCAGCAATTGTTACTTCTGCATGGTGCCTACAGTTGGGAAAGGTGTGTCAAAGAAGAAAAAGTGGACTGTGCATTATCCAAATATTCCATCAGCTATACACCCAGTACCCCACGGAGAAGGACTGCCGGTTCCTGATGCACCAGAATCATTCTCACTTGAGTCAGAGGAGGAAGAGGAAGAGGATGAAACTTCTGGTCCTGAACCATCAATGTCACAGGACCCACATTTTCTCCCATCCTCCTCCTCTGAGCCACACCTCATAACACAAGGTGAACTGAATGACTTTGTCAGGGATTTGGAACTCCCCAGGAGTAAGGCAGAGCTGTTGGGCTCCAGACTACAGCAGTGGAATCTCTTGGCAGGTGATGTTAGGGTTTCCATGTTCCGTGACCGTCAAAAGGATCTTGTCCCATTCTTCTTCATGGAAGGTGATCTTGTAACCTGCAACAACATCGATGGTGTGATGGCAGCCCTCAACATCGTTCGCGATCCAGATGAGTGGAGACTGTTCATTGATTCATCGAAGATGAGTCTTAAAGCTGTTTTACTGCATAATGGCAATGTTTTGCCATCAATTCCAGTTGGTCATGCAGTCCATATGAAGGAAACCTATGACAACATGAAACAACTTTTGAGGTGCATAAACTATGACCAACATCAGTGGCAGCTTTGTGGCGATTTGAAGGTTGTTGCTCTCTGGCTTGGTCTGCAGACTGGATACACAAAATACTGCTGTTTTCTCTGCGAATGGGATAGTCGTGCAAGAGATTCCCACTACATCAAGAAAGATTGGCCACTCCGACAGTCATTGGAGCCTGGGAGGAAAAATGTTCAGCATCCACCACTTGTTGAATCAAGGAAGATTTTGTTACCACCCTTACACATCAAGCTGGGTCTGATGAAGAACTTTGTCAAGGCCATTGACAAAACACAAGCAGCTTTCAAGTACCTCCGTGAAAAATTTCCAAGGTTAAGTGAAGCTAAGATAAAGGAAGGTGTCTTTGTTGGTCCTCAGATTCGTGAACTTCTTCGAGATGATGCATTTGACCATGCACTGTGTGGCAAGGAAAAGACGGCATGGAAAGCCTTCCAGTTAGTGGCAATAAATTTTCTCGGAAACAACAAGGCAGACAACTACAGGTTGTTGGTGGAAAACCTCCTCAAGGCATTCAAAAGCCTTGGTTGCAACATGCCGCTAAAGATACATTTTTTGCACTCTCATCTAGATTTTTTTCCACCGAACTGCGGAGCAGTGAGCGATGAGCACGGCGAGCAATTTCACCAGGACATTGCAACAATGGAGAAACGCTATCAGGGCAAATGGAGCCCATCAATCCTTGCAGACTATTGCTGGACCGTGACAAGAGATGCTCCATTTAATGAATACAAGAGACAAGCCAAGAAGCGCCGAGTAGACACTGAATAGGACTAAACTATGTATATAATAGTTTTTTGCCTTTTGTTTCATAATAAATTTTATTTATATAAGCCTTTGCTGATTTTTAAAGTGCTACATAAACAGGACAGGTGAAATATTATCATGTAAAGCAACCATAAACACATGAAAAGACCTAGGTTTACAATTTATGATTAAAACTCTACTATCTACACAATATACATAGACATAAAATGTAAAAACTTAAATATCTTAGAAATAGTAGCCAATCAGTTGTTTTAATTGTCATATTTGAATTCAGCACATCAAAATACATAATAAATAGCACATTTTATCTCTGAAGCAGACGACTTCTCAAAAATTGTAGACCAGTGTTACACCCCTGCGTGCTCGAGCAATATTTTTATACTCCTCCCTAGTCATCTGTCCAAGTTTCCTCTTCTTGTAAGCTTCCTTTTTGTGCTTAAGTTCACTGAAGATTTCTCTGTTAAGGCAAGCTGGTCGCCTGCCAAATTTATTCTTCTTGCTGCACATTGGGATAGTTTATTCCTGTGCCCTCAAAAAGGCTTCTTTAAAATACAGCCAGGTCTCCTGGACTCCTTTCCCCCTCATATTAGCCTCCCAGGGGATCCTTCCCATCAGTTCCCTGAGGGAGTCAAAGTCTGCTTTTCTGAAGTCCAGGGTCCGTATTCTGCTGCTCTCCTTTCTTCCTTTTGTCAGGATCCTGAATTTGACCATCTCACGGTCACTGCTGCCCAGGTTGCCACCCAGTTCTACTTCTCCTACCAATTCTTCCTTGTTTGTGAGCAGCAAGTCACAACCTTTTTTTTATAGCTCTGCAGTAAGGTTTGCAATTCCCACACTGATGAGATAGGAGGACTGTAATTTTTTCATATTCCGGTTATACATCTCCTGCCTGTCACTAACATTGTGAGAGGGTCTCCTATGGTTACTAATATTTCAAAATTCTCAAGAAAAAAAGCCCAAAATTCCACATTTATTTTGAAGGATTTTGAGGCATAGTCAACAATTTCTTTCAGGCGTCACTTAATTTTGGTACAGCTCCTCAACACTGTGTGCATTAATGTTCTCCTTCCATTTGTACTTGTTACTCAGAGACAGACTTGATTTATATGCATGCAGTTTCCCTGGGGTATATTATTTAGTAACTGTAGAATATAAAACAACTCACTTCTGCACAGTATTTAGAGTTGATTGTTCCTGTCTTATATTTACCAATACTTATTAATCTGAAATAGTTTTCCCAAATCTTATCACTGACCATAACTTGTACTTGCAAACATCATTTTTCACTTGTAGTTACAATTTGCCCTACATTTTTAAATGGATTGCTTTAAGCTTAGCTTACTGACTTCCTACAAAAACAGGAGGGCAGCATGTATTATCTAATTAACAGCAGTAATTCACACACTCCTATTATTTGTAAAGATTTAAAAGCCTCTTCATATGAAAGCCATATTGTTTTAAAATACTAACAGATTAAGCAACTTCCATGGGCCTCAAACACACATTTTTTCCCCCTTAGGCACCTATGCCCATCAAGGTTTTCTTCTTGCTCGTATATCCCTCAGTCAGCACAGGTAAAAATATTACAGGGCTCCTGCCTTTATGACAAAGCTTTTGTAGACCTGGGTTTCACAGAATCTTGTTCTAAATTAATTGTCTTAAACTGGAAAATGCAGCCGCCACAACAAACTTGACCACTCACAAGGCAGTTTCAGAATGGAATCGGGTTCAACAAAGTAGGATAGTCCCTATACCCCATTAAGTTTTGATACATCAGGTCTAGGTGAGATCAGGGCTATGTGCCTGCAGCAGTCCATTACCATTCATGAGATTATTAAAAACTGTCTTTAATATTTGTCATACCTTCTCTCCCTGCATTAAAAATAAAGTGGATAGATGTGTGTAAGTCAGTGGTTGTGTGAGATAGTTCCCTCCAATTTACACACATAAGCTGCCTGTTTAATATGTTCCAAATCACAGTTTAAGAGCATGTGAACATAAAACATCACTATGTCAAGAAGCGAAGTTGTGTGTGCAAGTATTAGTCAAATTTATATGAACAGTTACTTTAGTCAGTTAAATGTTTGACCAAATTATGGATCTTTGCTCCATTTTGGACAGAGTGAAGTGTTGGTATTTGTAAAGTGCCAATTACTGAGGTGTCCAGGTGAGGACCCTGTGACGGGTTGGATCACAGAAACACCCTTGGAGCTGCCACTTGATGTGCCAAGACTACTTCTATCCCTGCTTTCCCTGCCAGCTCAGGACTCCAGCACCCTGTCTTGCTGAACCAGACACTCCCGTCTGTTCCAACAAAGACCCAGGATCTGAAATTATTGACCCCAAAGCTGCAGGTTTACCTGAAAACAGCTCACAGAACTGTGCTAGTCTTTAACACTCAGATGCCCAACTCCCAATGGGTTTAAACCCAAATAAATCCGTTTTACCCTGTATAAAGCTTATGCAGAGTAAACTCATAAATTGTTTGCCCTCTATAACACTGATAGAGAGATATGCACAGTTGTTTGCTCCCCCAGGTATTAATACATACTCTGAGTTAATTAATAAGTAAAAAGTGATTTTATTAAATACAGAAAATAGAATTTAAGTGGTTCCAAGTAGTAACAGACAGAACAAAGTAAGTCACCAAGCAAAATAAAATAAAATGCACAAATCTATGTCTAATCAAACTGAATACAGATAATCTCACCCTCAGAGATGCTTCAGTAAGTTTTTTTTCTCAGATTGGACACCTTCCAGGCCTGGGCACAATTCTTTCCCCTGGTACAGCTCTTTTTCCAGTTCAGGTGGTACCTAGGGGATTCTTCATGATGTCTCCTGTCCTCTCCCTTTTTGTTCTGTTCCACCCCTTTATATATCTTTTTCATAAGGCGGGAACCCTTTGTCCCTCTGGGTTTCCACCCCCCCTCACTGGAAAAGCACCAGGTTAAAGATGGATTCCAGTTCAGATGACATGATCATATGTCACTGCAAGATTTCATTACCCACTTGCCAGCACACACATATACAGGAAGACTCACAGGTAAAACACAGCCATCTGCAGATAATTGTCCTGGTTAAGGGGAGGCATCAAGATTCCAAACCACCATTAATGGCCCACACATTGCATAATTACAATAGGCCCTCAGAGTTATATTTCATATTTCTAGTTCCAGATACAAGAGTGGTACATTTATACAAATAGGATGATCACACTCAGTAGATTATAAGCTTTGTAATGATACCTTTTGCATGAAGCATATTCCAGTTACATTATATTCACTTATTACCATATTTTTATAAAACTATATAGATTGCACAACGTCACAGACCCATATTAGCAGAGTTTTCATGGAAGGAGGAATGATGTAATGCAGTGTGTAATCTGGGGGGCCTGGTAGGAGCCTACTCAGTAGCTGAACTTACTACATCTTTACAAAAGGTGCAATGTCTGCTCCCCCAGTGGTGCCCTCCTACACGAGTTGCTGTCCAAGGAAGCAGGGTCATGGCTACATCCTCAACCCACTCAGACATGCCCTTGGCGTATGCAGTATTGCCAGCAGTGTGAGTAGGCCAACCATATTGTCAGGGAGCATAAGCAATCACATTAGAATTACTTGCTGCAGAGGTGCCCTAGCTGAGGGGAAAATGATTCTGTTCCTACTTCCCACAGCACAACTGCATAGGACGGAGAGTAATTTGGCACCTGATTTTTTATGTGCATACGTAAGTGGATTTACATTTCTGGTTAATATACATTTACAGGATGCTTGTCAAATAATACATAGGCCTTACATTATACATACATACTGCATACATATTAATACAAACAACCTGCAAATCCCCAAATTGTGAAGTAAGTTGTACCAAGCTGCTGAGCGCCAAAGAAAGTGTGAGTGGAGATTACTGTTATGGGCACAAGCATGGTTAACAGACAAACAAAAGAAAAGGGCAGAGGAAAGAGTTGCCTTCATCTTTTACACACACACACACACACACACACACACACACACACACACACACACACACACACACTTTCCCTCCCCTATTTCCTCCTCATCTTAACCTGAGATTTTATTTTCTTTCTCATGCCTGAGAAGAAATGGGTCTTCAAGATGCGTTGGGAAAGCAGACTGTCCTTTGTCCAGGTGCTGGGCAAAACGAAGGCATCCCACTAGGCTTCAGTAGTTGTTATTACTATTTTTAGTGTGAACGCAACTACGGAACCCCAAACAAGGATTAAGGTCTAACAGTGTGGGTGCTGTGTGAATACCCACAGACATTCCCAGGCCCAAAGAGCTCGCAATCCGGGATAAGAAACTTTCTTTTTAAACCACAGGGACTGAAATTCAGCCACTGTGTAAGTAGCTGTCAGTCTCAGTGACGTCAGTCGAGTAGCATTTACATCATAGCAGAATTTGTTCCAAAAGCTTGAGAACTGGCTGCAAACAGACAATCACCTACTGTTCTCACTTAAGCACTGAGGCCTGGGTACTCAAACGTACTTAAGCACCTAACTCCTATTGATTTCACCTAAATACCTCTGAGGATCTGGGCCTGAGCTGTTAATTTGTTAGTAGCTAGAGGGTTCTGCAGCGGCCATTTACCCAGTTCATAGGTTCCCCATCATATATATTTATTTCAACACCATTATTTTGGTAGCTTCACTATCTTTGCTACATTTAGGGAATCTGTTTTGTGTTAACATAATAGCCTGGTAGCCTAATTCAGTAACCAAAGAGTGGAATTGTGAGAGAAAACCACACCATACAAACTGCTGTTTATTACCTCCCATAAGAGACACTCTCACTAATAGCACATAAATATATGTAAGAGTTCTCAAGTGACACACAGCTAATATGCATCTGTTCCCAACTATGTGAACAATTGCAGCAAGCACTTATGTAAAAGGAAACATGTCTGAATAAAAGCTGTAAACAGTATTTGGCCAGTAACAGCTTGACAGGAAGGTTCAAGTAACAACTTTTCCCTCTTCCTATTTGTTTCTTCAGAAGTTCTAAGCTTTATTTACTTCTCTTTGCTCCCTATTTGAAAGTACATTTAAAAAATCCTTCAAGCTTAACAGAGTCTCTAGCCTGTTATTTAGATCAAAAATGTAATCAGAGTTTAGCAATTGTGAATGAAAGAGAGAAGGAATTGAAGCCCCAAACTGTTATTTGAGATGTCAGCAAAGGTTGAGTGAATTTCAACTATGGGCACATTAGGTATGAGAGGGTTGGGGGTTTTTTAATCTAGGCTCTAGCAGCCAAATTCTTCCCTGGTGGAAGTGGATGCAAATCCATTTAATGGAGCTGGGCTGTATTTGACCCTATGTTCTCAAGCACTTACAGGCACTGTTAAATTAAATGGATAAGCTTTGTATTTCCTGCCTGTTGTGTGACCTTAGCCAAGTCAGTTCACCTCTACGTGCCTGTATCCCCCTTGCACCTTTTGACTATCTTGTTTATTTAGATTGTAAGCTCTTTGGGCAGGGACGGTCTCTTGCTATGTATCTGTACAGTGCTTAGTGCCATGGGCCTGCTTCTTGATCAGTGTCTTTAGGTGCTGCTGTAAATAAATAATCAGCATTTTCTGTTACAGGGCCATCTCTCTATTATAACTCTTTCAGGCATTCTTAGCACTCCAGCAAGATCTAGACCCCCAAGTCAGCAGGGGTGTTTCTCGCCCTCTTGGAGTCAATGGAAGTTTTGCCACTGACTTTAGTAGGGCCAGAATTTCACCCCTGGTTCCTAAAAGAAGGACAGTGCAAAGTATAGTAAGTACAGTACAGTAACACATCAGCACAGTTTAGTCTGTTAATGTAAGGCATAGGGAATTGCAGTACTCTACCAAAAAGCTGTCAAATTTGAGGTGAACTATCTTGAGGTAACAGCAGGGTGGATGGGAGACATCTGTGGACCCTCACTACAGCACTAGTGTAACAGAGATACACAGAGATTTAGTTGCCCTCAACAATGTATATTAGGGGATTCATATAATAGTGGATTAAACAAAGACAGCAGTACTTCCCAGTATTGGGAATTCCTTCCCCAGATGAGGAGGGGAGCCATCAACCATATACTATGTTGCTTCCTTCATAGGCAAAAAAGTTGTGTTTTCAGAGCTATAGCTTAAAGAATTCTATAGGTTCTTTGTGAATAAAGATGTGTCTTTGAATAAATCATTTGACAAGATCGTTCCAGCAATCCGAATGTGACATGATGGACAAATATAGCTGCTCACAGGCATAAATAGCTATGTCAGGGTTACTGTGGCAATCCACTTTGGCCATGTCTACACTAGAGAGCTTACAGAAGCACAGCTGTACCGCTGCATCTGCGCTGCAGTAAGCTCTCCCATGTAGCCGCTCTATGCCATCGAGAGAGACATAATTAAATCACCTCCAACAAGCGGTGGTAGCTATATTGGTGGGAAACTCTCTGCTGCTAACATAGTGCTGTCCACACCGGCGCTTCTGTTGGGGTAACTTGTGTCGCTCAGGGGGATGTTTTCTCAGACCCCTGTGTGACATGTTATACTGACAAAAGTGCTAATGTAGACATAGCCTTTGACAAAGGGCGTACAAGCAGAACAGCTGTATTATATTAAAGGCGATCCCCACTACAGGCCATGGGAATGCAGTTGCCTAAGGAAATGGCAGCAATAGCAGCTATCTCAGCTGGAATGGTTGGCCAAGAAATCACTACGTGCACTTTTGGCTGGTATTACCCAATAAAAGTACATTTTAAAGTGTGTCCACTGTGTGTGAAAATAAAGGGCATCTTAGCCTATTGCCAACACGTATGCCAGCTCCACTCTAGTAGCAAAAAGTTGTGCCCATTCTTCAAGAGTGAGTAGCAGAACGTTTAATGGGACTGGTAAATGAAGATCTTACCAGAGTTATTGTGTACACATCCTTGTCCTCCCTTCTCACCACACAGGGACCACGGGGCTGCATAACCTGCAAAGGGAAACGAGATGATTAAGAGCTGGGATTTAAATCATGAAAGTTACCTGGAAACCTAGTGTGTGTGGGCAGCAAATCTTCCACCATTGCTCCTTCTCAGTCACTCGAAGGGGGAGTTTCACTTCTGGACGATGCAATTCTACCTGCAAGAAGCCAGCTGATTGATAATGGCAAGGCTGACATCAGAGGAGTGAAGTTCCATAACAGCATTCTAAGGCTGTAGTAGAGCAGAACCAGTCACTTGTTTTAAGACTGAACTTGATACGCTCATGGAGGGGATGGTCTGATGAGGCTATCTACAATGGCATGTGGCCCCTCTGTGACTACTATTAGCAAATATTGCCAATGGACAGAGTTTGGAGGCTAGATGAGGAGGGCTCTGAGTCACTACAGAGAATTCTTTCCCAGGTGTCAGGCTATTGTGTCTTGTGTACCAGCTCAAGCTATAACTGATCACCATATTGGGGGCCAGGAAGGAATTTTCCTCCTGGTCAGACTGGCAGAGACCTTGGGGGTGGGGCTTGGCCTTCCTCTGCAGCATGAGGTAGGGGTCACTTTCTGGGTTCAAAGAGAGTAAATGGTGGATTCTCTGCAACTTGAAGTTTTTAAATCAAGATTTTGAGGACTTCAGTAACTCAGCCAAAGATTATGGTCCTACTACAAGAATAGATGGGTGGGTGAAGTTCTGTGGCCTGCAATGTGCAGGATGGGATGATCATGTTTGTCCCTTCTGGCCTTAAAGACATTAACTGGGAACAGGCTATAGAGCTAATAAGAAAGCCCAGAAGTTTAAACAAAGTCACCACAAAAATTATTTGAAAATACAATTGTGTTACCAAAAGTGGCCAGTCTCAAAAATGATCATTGTATCCCTTCCCCCAACTGTTGTCCATCTCTCAGACCCCAATCTTACAGTGTATTGCACATGGGCAGATCCCTGACCCTAGGGGAAGAGCCAGTGAGTTCAGGGGACACCACGGTCCATCCAGGTGCATAGCACTACAGGATCAGGCCTGCAACTTTATAATCTTTGGAGCAGGGATTCTGCTTTCTTTTATTTTTGAAGAGCACCTAGCACATTCTGGGCACGATCAGAAACAAATAACTTGATAGTATTAATAAGGAGGGTGACAGATACTGTCTGCTCTCCCCATGGGCCCTGACCAGGTGAGATTACAATGTAAGAGGCAAGAAAGTTAAATAGAAGTTGAGTGACATATAAGCAATAGTCAGAAGCCCAGAACTACTAATTTACATTAATGTTCAACTTGCCTCTAACAAAACAATCTGCCCCACTCTCATCCCCCGATGTCCCAACACAGGGGACAGGATCCTCCTCAGCGGAGTGATATGTGAACAGATATTGAATGGGCTGCATACATTTCCCAAATGACAGCTCTGAAACTCCACTTTGCTATCTCGCTGTAAAATTTTAGTGGAGACTAAGCACTGTAGTTTTCATTTCAATATAGCTAACCAAGGTAAACCTCAGGTCGGAAGTAGAGGGTTTACCTCACCTAGCTACAATGAGGTAAAATTTACCTGCACATTGTCTCCAGTAGGGAGTTACAGTGAGATAAGTACCTTAAGTTAGCTATCTCACTTTAAAAAACCTCTTTATCAGCAGCGAAGACATAGCCAAGGAAATTAATTGGGCAAGCTGAGCAGCTTAGGCCTTAGTCAGAGTCACAGACAGGACTTGGCTCTTAGGGCTTGTCTACATTACCCACTGGATCGACGGGCAACAATTAATCCAGCGGGGGTTGATTTATCATGTGTAGTCTAGACACAATAAATCGACCGCCGAGCGCTCTCCTGTTGACTTCGGTACTCCACCAGGACGAGAGGCACAGGCGGAGTTGACGGGAAAGCATCAGCCGTCAACTTACCGCAGTGAAGACACCATGGTAAGTAGATCTAAGTACATCGACTTCAGCTACGTTTTTCACGTAGCTGAAGTTGCGTAACTTAGATCAATCTCCACCCCTCACTCCCCCCAGTATAGACCAGGCCTTAGAAAGGAGTTTGCAGAGTGACAGAAGTAGTAATTTATGTTGAAAACTTTTCTTCTGGAGCAGGACACTGCCATTTTCTCCACATTTGTATAGCGGCTAGCACAATGGGGCCCGACCTGGTTGGCCTCCGTGCGCTACCATAAATATCAATGCTAAGATAAGTCCCCTTACATGTATTTTTATATTTATCAAGCATTTCTTTCCACTTTCCTGCAGTTGCTTTCTGACAGGAATAATAAGGTGTACAAACTGTAGTACAGTAAGATATTCAGATACTCTTTTATGAATAGTTATCCTGGTGAAAGATATTTTAAAATGAAAAACAGCAGCGTACTATTAGCCTATTACCCGGTGTGCATTACAATTTGCTTTTTAAAGGGCACATTCGCATTGATTGAAGTTAATGATTAAATCTTCTGCTTTAATTACGTGTCAGAAGTAATTTATCAACATAGAAGTAATTAATCTACACTTTAATAAGCAATACAACATTATCTGCAGAACAATTTTTAATCCCCTTTTCTGGCCTTCAGACATCCCAAGGATATTTTAAATGTAATTAAATGAGAATCATATTTTCGTACACTATTTACTATTAGTTGGTTTTAGGTATATCTTATTAAGGGGGTCTGATCGGGAAACCAGAAATATTGATGAAACTCAGTCACTTTTGGGACTTCAAACCACAAAAGCTTTGAATGAATTATAACCCTTGGACTGCCTGGCTATTCACGGAATAGTCGGCAAAGTGGGATTCAGTTACCCTAGAACAAACAAGGCTACTCTGTGCCCATTACTGTTCTTATCACTTGATTAAGAAAGACAGTTAAAAAGGCACAAACCTGTTTGTTCCAGGGTGTAGGAAAAGACCAGCGGATGAAGGAGAAATAGAGCTCTGGGACTGGTTTGCTAAGTTGGAAAATGAAGAAGGGGCATAGCAGGCTGTCAGTGAAGGAGGAAGGGCAAGGAAGAAAAGAAGGGTGGTTAGTCCTGTAAGAAAAGGGGAAGAGCCAATGGAGATACCCAGAGTTCAGAGCCCCAGAAGGATACAGGATGACTTGCAGAAGATTTCAAGGGAGAATAAAAAACAAGAGGACTTGCAGCCAGAAAGAACAGGAGGAAGGGCAGAGAATCACACCCTCACCAGGAAAAGGCAGGTCTACATGACTGAGGACTCCCTACAGGCTGGTCGCCAGAGCTGATCCAGAGAACAAAAGAGTGTGCCATCTGCCAGGAGCTAAGATACCAGATGTGGATCAGAGACTGAAGAGGATCCTAATGGGAGCAGGAAAGAATCCACTGACTGTCCCTCATGTGGGAAGAAATGACACAGCTAGATTCTCGCTGGAACATATCAAGGGAG
Organism: Trachemys scripta elegans; assembly: GCF_013100865.1. NCBI lineage: Eukaryota > Metazoa > Chordata > Testudines > Emydidae > Trachemys > Trachemys scripta. The sequence continues at coordinate 311,231,637 of NC_048298.1, read as the reverse complement.
ACTGTGCCAGGCTGGGGAAGATACTTAAGGAAATGAAGGCTCAGTTGATCTTCAGTGGGATTCAGCCTGTCCCTAGAGGAGGAAAAGGAAGGTGAGACAAGATTATGATGATCAACAGATGGCTCAGGCAGGGTGCTAAAAGGAGGGCTTTGAGATGTTTGACTACTGGGAAGCATTCATGGACAGAGGACTGTTCTCATGGGATGAACTCCACCTGAGTAGGGAGGGAAATAGATGTCTAGAATGGAGGCTGGCACAGCTGATTAAAAGAGCTTTAAACTAGGAACTCAGGGGAGATGGTTAGGAGATGCTCATGTAATCTCCACACCCAATTTTAACATTGACAGAGAGGAAAATCAAGTAAGAAAGGATACAATGGAGAAAGGAACAGCAGTGGGTAGGAGAATGGACATTAAGAGGAAGGATAATGCTGATACCAGTCAGATAGGCAATACTGGAAGTAGAATGACTGTACCCAGTTGGGCGAGGAATGTGGGCATAGCTAAGTGGCAACAGTTAAGATGTCTGTACACCAGTGCAAGGAGTCTGGGTGACAAAATGGAGGAACTAGAACTACTGGTGCAGGAAGTAAAACCAGCTATTATAGGGTAACAGACACATGGTGGAATAGTAGTCATGACTGGAGTACAGGAATTGAATGGTATGTGCTGTTGAGGAAAGACAGAAATAAAGGCAAAGTGGTGGAGTGTCATTGTATATTAATGATGAGGTAGATTGTAAAGAAATTAGAAGTGATGGAATGGATAAAACAGTCTGTTTGAGTCAAAATCACTTTGGGGAAGAAAGCTACTAGAGATTCTCCAGGGATAGTGCTTGGTCTGCTACAGACACCCAGGAGCCAATTTGGATATGAATAGAGACCTCTTTAATGTTTTTAATGAAATAAGTACTACTGTAAATTGTGTGATTATGAGAGACTTTAACTTCCCAGATACAGTTTGGAGGACAAGTGCTACTAATAATAGTAGGGCCCAGATTTTCCTGGATGTGATAGCTGACAGATTTCTTCACTAAATAGTTGCTGAAATAACAAGTAGTGATGCCATTTTAGATTTGGTACTGGTGAGTAGTGAGGCCCTCATAGAAGAACTGGCTGTAGGGGAGAACCTTGGTTCGAGTGATTACGAGCCAATTCAGTTGTAACTAAATGGAATGGATAAACAAAAATAGATCTGCAACAAGGTCCTTGATTTCAAAAGAGCCAACATTAAAAAAATTAAGAGAATTAGTTCAGGAAGTGGACTGGACTGGAGAATTAAAAAAATCTGAATGTGGAGGAGGCTTGGAATTACTTTAAGTCAAAGTTGCAGGAGCTGTCTGAAATCTGCATCCCAAGCAATGGGAAAAAATTCACAGAGAAGGGTTGCAGATCAGGCTGAATGAGCAAGCATCTCAAACAGGTGATTAACAGAAAGAATGGAAGGTGGGAGGGATCAGTAAAGAAAGCTACTTCTTGGAGGTTAGAAAGTATAGAGATAAAGTGAGAACTGCCAAAAGCCAAGCGGAGTTGGACTTTGCAAAAGGAATTAAAAACAATACTAAAAGATTCTATAGCCGTACAAATAAGAAGAAAACAATAAGCACTGAGGATGGGGTGGAGACTAAAGATTATCTAGGCATGGCCCAACACCTAAACAAATACTTTGCCTCAGCTTTTAATGAGGCTAATGAAGATCTTAGGGGTCCAAGGTGGCTAATGGATGAAATTTAATATTGCAAAGTGCAAGGTTATGCATGTAGGGACTAACAACAAGAATTTTTGCTATAAACTGGGGATTTATCAGTTGGAAGAGACAGAGGATGAGAAAGACCTGGGTGTATTGTCTGATCACAAGGTGACTATAAGCCATCAACATCATGTGGCCGTGGAAAAGGCTAATGCTGTCCTAGAATGCTTCAGGCAAGGTATTTCCAATAGAGACAGGGAAGTGTTAGTACCATTATACGTGACATTGGTGAGACATCATCTGGAATGGTGTGTGCAATTCTGGTCTCCCGTGTTTAAGAAAGATGAATTCACACTGGAACAGGTGAAGAGAAGGGCTACTAGGATGATCCGAGGAATGGAAAATCTACCCTATGAGAAGAGACTCAAAGAGCTTGATTTGTTAACCTAACCAAAATAAGGCTGAGGGTAGATATGATTGCTCTCTATAAATACATGAGAGGGATACATACCAGGGAGGGAGAAGAGTTAAAGTTAAGTGCCAATGTGGACACAAGAGCAAGTGGATATAAACTGGCCATCAACAAGTTTAGACTCAAAATTAGGCAAAGGTTTCTAACCATCAGCGGAGTGAAGTTCTGGAACAGACTTCCAAGGGGAGCAGTGAAGGCACAAAACCTGAGCTTGATAAGTTTATGGAGGGGATGGGACTGCCAATAATGGCATGTGGCCTCTCAGCAACTGCCAGCAGAAAAATCCCCAATGTCCGGAGGTGGGACACTAGATGGGGAGGGCTCTGAATTAGTACAGAGAATTCTTTCCCGGGTATCTTCCTGGCGGACTGTGCCCACATACTCAGGATCTAATTGATCACTATATTTGGGGTCGGAAAGGAATTTTCCCCCAGGTCAGATTGTTAGAGACCCTAGGAGGGTTTTGCCTTCCTCTGTAGCACGGGTCATGGGTCACTTGCAGATTTAAACTAGTGTAAATGGTGAATTGTCTGTAACTTGAAATATTTAAACCATGATTTGAGGACTTCAGTAACTCAGCCAGAGGTTAGGGGTCTATTACAGAAGCAGGTGAGTGAGGTTCTGTGGCCCGTAATGTGCAGGAGGTCAGACTAAATGGTCATGATGGTCCCTTCTGACCTTAAAGGCTGAGTCTATGATAACATTAGGGTGCATGAGCCACTTATAAGATTTGCAAAGCAGCCAATAGAATTACAAATAAAGTTCAGCATGGTTACAGCTTCTGTAACCAACAACAAATGGAGTTATCATAGTGAACTGGGACCATAAATTAGATGTTTCAGTAACATGCATATGGTTTTTGAAACAGAATGGCATCATTTTAGGAAATTCAATAGATTTGGTTAATAACTCACTGAAGTGAATAACCAAGAATGCTGTCATGAGGGCCATCAGTGACACCGTTTCCATTGCACAGCTATGCAAATTGCAAACTGTACTTATTAAAACAGTATACCTACATATTTGTTCATAGATTGAATTATTCTATTAAAATATCAGCCGTGTTAGTCTGAATCTGTAAAAAGCAACAGAGGGTCCTGTGGCACCTTTAAGTCTAACAGAAGTATTGGGAGCATAAGCTTTCGTGGGTAAGAACCTCACTTCTTCAGATGCAAGACTATATCTCCTACTTGATTGAAGCAGTATTTTGACCATACACTTGTAAAGCGGAGCTGAAACATACAGCACCTTGTAGTTTTTCCTCCTGCTATAAAACACAATCTCATTCTTCTTGCAAATGCCACTCATAGAGTGGCATTTACTTCCTCATAGCTACTTACTAAATTCTGTCATTTAAATTTAGACAGCACAAAATATATAATTTTTAATTCAGAGGAGAGTGAGGTCAATGGAAGCACTTACTTTGAACCGCAGATTTTCACTACTTGGAATTAAAGCTGGCCAAATATTATGAAAACTGTTTTGTAAATATTTTGTTAAGTTTAAGCATGCTAAGTTCACTCTATTGTTATTCATGGGGTAGTTATTTATTATTTGCAAGTATTCAGATGATCACTAATGTATTCATAAGCACTTCTGTGACTTCTGACAGTTTCATGAAGTTTAGCATGGAAGATAACATCCTGGGAAAGCACTGGTGGTTATTCACTACTTGTCATTCATTATTCTTCTGTTTAAAGAGTGTCAGTCAACCTATCAATCGCAGAGATAATACCAGGTGATTCAAAAGGTTAATCGCATACAACAAATAGAAAAGAGTACAAGTGAAGTATGTGTAAAAAACACTCACCAGCTGAAATTCATTCACAATATTGGTGAAGACTTATGAATAACAAGTACAGTACCTGAAAATACGGTTAATTTGTGAACCATTAATAGAAAAATTAAAAAAAGCCACAGTTACCATTTTTTAGTGAATTGTTCAACCAGCATTACTTGAAATGTGGACTGCTGTTCTACTAGTATTTAAAATATTTCAAAAAAGCTATGATTCTTCCAGCTTTTAAGAGATTAATTGTTCTAATCACTTCAGATTTTCTGTACAGAAAGTGGCCTACACCCACTATGCAAGGTTCTCCTCTTAATGAGGCCAAAACCTTGACTTTAAAGATAGCCACAATAATTGACTTAATGACAAAGTGCAGAAGAATCTTGAGAAACCCTTCCAAGTAGATGGAAACAAGTGGTGAATGTAGATAGGAAGGGAATCGCCAACTGTATGGAAACCAGACTGGAGAGTCAGACTAGAAAAGGCTTCCTTGTTAGATTCTAAGCTCATATAGGTTTCTCCCCCTGACAGAGAAATCCCACAGTCCTCATTCTCAAGGCTGTGCTAATCAAGGTAGGCTTCCCCCCTGGCAGAGGAGTCTCACAGTCCTCTTTCTCCTGAGGGCTGTGTTAATTCCAGTCAATTACAGCCTTAGATTAGCCTCCCATAGGTTGCCAGTTTTGTCATAGTGCTATCCCTCTATGGGTTGGATATAAGCGTCTTTCCTTCAATAGTATCTCTCCTCTACTCTTATGAGGGAAGAGACAGGTTATAAGCCATACTCCTTCCTAGTACTTATTCTGATTGGCTGGGAAAGAGGGGAGCCTTCACCCATCCTGCACCACAAGGGTCCTGGTCCCAGGTCCTTAAAGACTAATCATCACCATGGAACCACTTTCTCTCTCAATTCCTATCTCCACCTAGGCCTTCTTTTGTTCCAACATTCTTCCTCTCTGGCCTCCCAGACTGCCCCCTCTGGCCTTAAAGGGCCAGTATAGTGACACCAACTAGTGCACACATCCAGTTTCTAATCTGGTATTCCATACCTCATAGGCGTACAGATCAGGACGAGCTGCACTATTACTTAGGTTAACGGGTCTAAAGCATTCCAGAATATCTAGTTTCAAAACTTCCAATATTCAGCGAACCAAAAAAAACATCTAAAATGACAAACCCATTCATGGATAGTTGCTCAGGAATAATCAATCTGTGTTTAAACAGATTATATTCAGAGTATTTTACATCATTTTGCATGAAAACAGGAATAAAAATATTGTAGAAAATTCAGCCTTTCACACCCCTGGTCTACACAGGTATCCCAAGAATGGAACCCTTAAATAGTCTACATTCTTTGGTCTTGACTCTGTTTTCAGGGCGCTCTTCTCTGTAGGCCACATTCTAGGCTAATTCTCTATAATCCCCTTCTGGAGCATTCCAAAATCCTAAATCAGTTGAAGTTCACTTGCTCCTTCCATCCCTACTGGCTTTGTGCCACACCTTAGGACCAATGGGCTCTGGGTCCTTTGGAGCCCTTGGGCTGATGGCAGATCTCATACCTTAATTTGCCAGGCCCTGGAGCTAGACAAAATTCTTAATAGGGAGGGGCCTCCACCCACTGGCCAGGTGAGTTAATTAATATGCAGCCCCTCTGACATCTAGGACTTTAAAATTAAAAGAAATCAAGGGCCAGCCAAATTGAAGAACACTTTATAAGAAGGATAGGATTAAATTAAGAAAGGGGTAATAATAGGAAGAACTGGGGTAAGAGAAAAGGCAGGAAAATCAAGGGGAGCAAATAAGTGAGTAGACAAATTAAATCCACAACCATAAACTATCTCCTCTGTGACAGGGAGCGACTCACCACTTTGGCATCTCCTGCTGGTTGCCTTGCGGATCAGCTCCATAGGTCAGTACGTTGACTCTCGGTGGTGTCTCGCCCGCCATCACTTTTGCTCCTGGACCCGTGTCGCTCCAAGGACCGCAGTCTTTAAGACACTATCCTCTGGCTGTGCCACGCTCTCTGCTCCCCTGTTCCAGGGGACAATACCACAGTCCGACAGTCTAGCTGCTTCCTCGGTGGCAAGTGGGAGGGGACAACCTGTGCCCTCCTATTACTCCAGGTCCCAGCCCAGGGACCCTGTAGATGGCAGCCACATGGTGTGTCCCCTCCAACCTCTCAGTCTACTTCCCTGGACTACTTCCCCACAGCCCCAGCACCTTCTCTGCCCTTATCTCAGGGCATCAGCCTGCCAATCTTAGCAGTCAGCCAGGAGCTCTCTCACTCCCCTGATCCTACCCAGCACTGCTCTGTCCAAGGTGCTAGCATTCTTCCTCCTGCAAGGCAGTCAGTCCTGCAGCAATGCAGTATATTTAAAGGGGCATTGTGAATGGCTGCTATCTATAGGGTCCCTGGGCTGGGACCTGGAGTAGAAGGTGGGCCTGGGGCCTCCCCCACCAGCCATCTGGGAAATGGCCTGGACTTTGAGGCATCCCAGAAGGGGAACTGAACTGTAGTGGCTCAGCTGAAGAGCTGGGGCCAGAAAGGCTCTGAGAGGGTGAAGACACTGCCTCCAGGGAAGGAACCCTGGGGCACTGCTCTAGTCTAGAGCAGGGACAGACTGTGAGAGAGACAGCACAGAGGGCACTGAGTGCAGCCCCTATTGTATTTGAACCCTGAAAGGGGTTTGTGTTGCTTTCATCTCAGACAGACTGTGTATGACTTGGCTGGAGGGATGAGTCACTGAAGACCCACCACGAACAGAGAGAGACTGCAGGCACGTGCACTCGGCCAGGGGGCACTCATGAGAGGTGAGTGCGACCCCGTTACAGAGGCAGTGGGTTTGAAGAAGTCAGCTACAATTACAAATGGGACAGGGACATAGCAAATGGGTATTGGGAAGTGGAATTGAAAATATTTGACCATATTTAGATTAATATTATAGAATATTTAACCTTCTTCTGCCAGAGATTATAGTAAGGTAACAATAATAAGTAGTGTCATCTTAAGAAGGGAAACATTTACATGCATGAAAAATGCTAGGGTCTCAGTTTGGTGCCAGATGGCAGTAGACTGATCAAGTCCCAGACTCAAACAAGCTTTCTGGCTTTATACGTTTGTGTATAAAAAGAACATCACTGGGCTTTTGCTGTGTCTGATACTCAGACATCAAGGGGTTCCTTTTCAAAGTGCTACAGTAAACAGGAATTGTGCACCCAAGCCCCATTGTTTGTTAATGGTGCTCTCTGTGCATACCTGCTGCTCTCTCTTTTGAAATCTGCCCCTCACTGTTCAGAAAAGGATCTTTTGTTCTGAAAACTTGGAATTTGTATTTTAGAAAGAGACAAAATGTCATAGTCTGCCCTGTGCTGTGCAGGTATGCTAGCTGGGAGCAGGAAGAGGGAGAGAGAAGAAGATTTAGGGAGCCTGTTCCTCATCCCATTCACTATACAACACATCAGCAGGATTCCTACCCAAGGCCTAATCCAAACCCCCTTGAAATCAGTGGTAAGTTTCTTCTTGACCTCAGTAGGCTTTGGATCAAGTTCCTAGTTCTTAGTAGAATGCTAAGTGGGGGGGGGGGGGAAGAGGGGGAGAAGGCTGCAGTGCAGATGTGACAGTATGTGCCCCTCTGTTCACCATTTTAACAGACTATGATAACTTTTGTACAATATATGCTTTATGAGATATTATTTGAAAACTTATAATTTGCTGATCATTATTTTCCTGGTAAAATATGTGTGGCAACATTGCATGTAAAGGTATAAGATTCTAAGATTCTACTGTATAACATTGCTTTAACATGTTCCAAAGCTAGAAAGGCAGCCCAAACCAGTTTTCCAGAGACAAAAAACACATTGACGCCGCAGCCAGATACCAGCATAATCAAATAGACTATCAAGTGGGCTATCACCTGGATAAGCAGCCATGCTTTGGCAGGAAGAAGGGTGTAAGTGAGAACTTTACACATTGGCAATGGAACAGCTGGGGGGTTTCTGTGTAAGCAGACTGGCTGTCGCCTGAACCCCTTCTGGAGGTAATCCTTAAAGAGGGGAAGAGGATATAAGAATGAGAAAAAGAAGCCCTCAAATCACTTCTTCCTCATCTCTAGTTACATCAACAACATTTGAAAGACAAAGCATCATTGAACTGTGGCGAGGGAGGTCCTGGCTGAAGCAATCCAGACAGACTGCTGCTAGTGTATGGCGAGAAAACCCTTTTTGCTTTTAAATTCACTTAGTTTGTGTTTTATTTCTTTATTTTCTTTGTAGCCAATTCTGACTTTTATGTCTCATTACTTGTAATCGCTTAAAATCTTTTTGTAATTAAACCAACTTGTTTTACTATTTTATCCAAACCAGTGTGTGTTTGGATTGAAGTGTTGGGAACCTCCACTTGAGATAACAGGGCTGGTACATATCATTTCCAATTGATGAAATGAGAGACTTTCTATGAGTATATATGATCCAGAAGGAAAGAGCGGGGCAGTACAAGATGCACATTTCTGGGGACAAGTCTGGGACTGGGAGTTTGCTGGTGTAATTTTGCAGCTTAGTTCAGGAGTGGCTTGCTGGAAGAATTCCTATAATTTAGCTAGGAGTGATTTTGCATGCTAGAGGCTGCGTGCAAGGAGGACCAGAAGTGGTTGTTCTCTCAGAGATGCATTGTAAAAGGTACCTCAGGTTGGAGATTTGTGGGGACACAGCTGTCCATCTGTCCAGATTGCATGCTTGGTAATGTCACAGCAGACAATACACCAGTATTTCAAGGAGGCCTGGTCTGGCAGCTTGGGGGCATGATCAGTCTCCTGCAGGCTACTGTATATGGTGCCATTTGCAGCACCTTAACCACATTACTTCTTTGGGAAGAAATAGCAATGTGTGTTTTACTGTGTGGTGCTTGGATCCTGCTCATTGCCCCCAGTGTCACTGGTGTGCTCCTGGAAGGCCTTTTAGGGACTGAATTCTGGCCACACTGACATTAGTGCACTACTGTTCCCATAACTGGCATTTGTATAAAAGCTAGGGCACCTTTGACAGGAAGGAGAGTCTTGTTTGTAAGGCACTAGCCTTAGGAAACTTGGATTCAGTTCCCTGCTCTGACAGACTTCCTGTGTGACTCTGGGCAAGTCACACTGACTCTGTGCTTCAGCTCCCCACCAGTAATATGGGGAACAATAACACTTTCTTTTCCCATTTTTACACCATTTTCTCATTTCCCATCTAGTTACACTATAAGCTGTCAAGTCAGAGGCTGCCTTAGCATGCATTTACGTAATGCCTACCACATTGTGGTTCTAGGCATCTACAGCTACCTTAATATTAGGCAAGATTGATAGCACCATCTATCATTAAGGTTGTCCAACATTTCTGATTATAAAAATCATGTTTTCAGTTGCTTATAAAGTTATGGATCGTTAAACCATTTGGACTGAAATTTTCCATGCAGGGCATCTGCCTCATCTGTTCATCCAGTTGTGAGAATGAGGCTAGCACCCATATGCTTTAGAACAGGGACATTAAATTTGGCGGCGGGAGCTTTTGCATTAGGGATATACATTTTGCTATCTCCATGACTCACCCACATCTAGCCAACATATACACCTTTGGAAAAAATCGCAGTTTGCACATGCTAAGTAGTTGTCTTAGATTTTAACAACTAAAATCTCTGAAGATTCTGTCATCACTGAGCATGCCTGAGCAACTCACAGCTTCTAGTGCTGACCAGACTGTGCATGCACCATCCAGATATAGTGACCAAGCATCCTCCATCCTGTCAAAGCTCCTACCTGTGACCCGACTGAACATGTGCCATCCTCACAGAACAACTGAGCATGCTCCAGGCCAGAGCTATGAGGGCTCAGAAGGACTTTCCCTGAAATGACGGCTCCAGGCCATGGTGAGGCTGGGCAGCAGAACTGAGAGCAGGGAGTCACATTCTTTTCCTGTGCTCTCAAGAACTCTCTGCTGCCACCCAGGCAGCATGGAGGAGGAAGCTGTCTGATTTGAATGTAGAGGGAACAAAAGTTGGACCTGCGGGGCAGGACAGGAGTAGATTGGGACAGAGTCTGCTGAGACTGGTTGGTCAGGGAGACTGGGACAAGGAGCCAGGCAGGAGATGAGAGGGAGACTGAAATTGAATGAAAAGGCCAGGGAGGGAGACAGATTAAGAGCCAGTGAGAGGCGAGAAAGATCAGACAAGGATCTGAGAGGGGGAACTGGGACAGGTTGGGCAAGGAGGGGGGGGAGAAAGAGAGAGTGAGGTGGTTAGGGTACATTAGGATTTGAACAGCAATCTTGGATGGAAGATTTGCGATGGTGTTGAATTATTGTGATATGAATGAATGTGGTGAACATGAGCTTGGTAGGGTGTGATGCATCTGAATTTGCTAGAGGATTCTGGGAGCAGGGTTCTCTTAGCATCAGACAGTTGGTATAGAAATTTACTGAGAGTGATCAGAGGCTCTATCTGCGTGTGTGTTTCAACATGGAACTTTGGAACATATCAGCCAATGGCCAGCTCATCAAGTAAAGAAAACGCAAAAACATGCAATCAGTGAGCTTGGCACAGGCTGATCTGGGTCAAAATGACCCTTTTAGATGGCACCACACTAAGAGCTCAAGTGAATGATTGAGAGGGTAAACGACAACTAATCTTTGGTCTCTGTCTGTTTTGCAGTACCTTTTAAAATATTATTTAGGAAAAACCAGCAATGAAACACCCACAGGGCATATTTTGAGGACATGTGACTCCTTTGAGAGCAGAAGGTACAAGTGTTAATATCATATGTACTCTTCTTAGTTCCCCAATTAACATCTGAAGAGGTCTGTGATGCTGTAAGACAGAGAGCCTCGGGGTAACCAAGACCCTGCTTTGGGCGACATTTGACAGCCCAAGTTCTTGAGAAGAGACGAAGTCTCCATCTAAGACTGGTAGCTATACCTGCTTTGTTTGCCAATCAGGATACTGTCTAAGGCCAACATAGTTCCTGAGGGTTTATGCTTGGGGAATTGAGGCTTATTAGGAAGACTTATTATGTAATCTTTTTACTGCTTGTGTGATTCTCTCAAACTGCTGTGCATTGAGCAAATTGAATCTGAATTTTCACGGGTACTGGTAACAATCTGCCCAGCTGTGGGCTAGTAAAGATCTGTTTCAACAGAAGAGACTAGGACTTCCTGGGAAAGAAGTCCAGTTTGTGTGTAGCAAACACAAATTGCACAGCCCTATCCCTCTTTGGAGTGTGTGTGTTTGGATAATCTGGCCCCACATTTTCTTGCACCAACGTTCTTCATCTCTGATTTTAAAAAGAAAAGGGTTAGTTAAAAATAAATTTAAAAAGTATCAAATACTTAATGAGAAAAAAATATGCCTGCATTTTAAAAGATATCCTGTTTTATAAAAATGGTGGTGCTATAAATAAACATGAGACTGAGATGTGTTCCACGTAGACAATGTCCTGTAGTTCAGAGCTATCTCTGGTTGCTCTGGTAACTTTACAAGATTTTTTTTCCTTATTAACTGGAGAACAAGTAGGCATATAAAATGCACATTTGAGCAATTAGACAGGGAATCAAACAAAAGCCAGGGGTCCAGGGTGAGATGAATTACCAAAGATACCACAAAATGAAGAGCTACAGTACCTATCTCCAGTGGTGTTACAGGAACTGCCCTGGTTCCTTAAACGTCTCCTTGCTGCATTCAGATTACAAATAGCTGCTGCAGTGGTGCAAAGAGTGCTGTTGACAGCACAAAATGTAACATTTGAATGTTGGTAAAATTGTACATTGGAGTCAGTACTGCATTTGGATTTACAAGAGTTTACATGTATTTTTTTTAAGAAGCACAGTCAGTCAACACATAGGGCCATAGTTTGTTCTCCTCTACATGTGTGCAAATCCAGTGAAGTCAGTGGGCCAATTTATTCCTGATATAACTCCACTGAAGTTAGCAGAATTACACTAAGGATGACAAATGTAGTCAGTGCATTTAGAAACTTTTGGCAGTGTGTTCACTGGATGTAAGCCAGATTCAGTGGGTGTTATAAAAGTGTCAGAAAATGGGTGTCAAACTTGCACCAGGTTGGCATCCAGTGGCATTGAAAGTGAATGGAGCCTACATGGCAGAAGGGATGAGTATTGTAGAAACAGCACCTAATAAATATAGGTTAAGGCTCGGATGTCACACTTATCTTACATCCTCTTATTTGCATTTCCTGCTACAAAGCTCCTTTCCTACCCTCGTTGTGTAAGTAAGGCTTGACTGCATTTCCCCCCCGTCCACTGGTGCAGTTACATCAGTCCAAGAAAGCAGATTGTAGATAACCGCTGATGCTAAATTTGCATAACAACTAGATGTCAAATTCATTTGTTACATAACCACACCTATATAGACCATTTTGACTGACTGCCCCAAACATGACACCCTCATCATCATTTATGTTTCAACTGAATTTAGTCCAGAGACTTACATGGGAGTTGTACCTGCTTACACCAGTTCTGAATTTGACCCAGGTTTCATACATTTTAAAGTCTAAAATAGATCCATAGCGGAACAAATGTATCTCTGCTGTAACATCATTGAGTTCTCCCACTTCAGCCCCCAGCGCACCAGGCATGATTGTTTTCTATTGTTATTAATAATTACTATTATCACTGTAGTACCTGGAGATACCAGCCAAGATTGGGGTCCCATTGTGCTGGGCACTGTACACAGACAGACAGTCCCTGCCTGAGGATCTTACAATCTAGTGGAAAACAGAGGTGCAGAAAGATGAACTGCCTTGCCCAGGGTCACAAAGCAGTGCTGGGAATGGAATACAGGTCTCCTGACTCTCAAGGGGTGCGCTATGCGTATGACCATGCTGCCTCTCAGCTAGCTTTCTACTGTAAAGAAGGCCTAGCACAATGACAAGTTAGCCATTGGCTAAAGACAAATGACTGTGCACTACTTAAGTCTCACTTAGGCCTTGAGCTGGCCCACTGCAGAGAGGTGCTTTTCTCCTTGGATGAATAGAAAATAGTGGGGGTGGAGGGGCGGGGGGGGGGGTGTATTCCAAAGTTCGGTAGAAGATTCACTTAGTTTGTGCAAAACTCTAGAATTAATCAAGCCCTTAATATGGAATGCACATTTCCCAACACAAGATTAGAAATGATATCACAAGAATGGATGACCAACTGTGAAGGGGCATTAAGCGCTGTTTCTGTGATGACTAGTTAATAAATCTGAAAGAAAGGCAAAGGCCAGACTATAATTGCTAACAGGTAAGTGACTTTGCTCCTCTAGATATAGTGAGATCCCTGCATGAAACAGAACTAGGAAACTACGCTAATAGACAGTAATTTTCAAGTTACCTCATGGTAATAGCATCATAGAGATGTTATGACTGTGAGATACTTTGGAAGTTAACGTCTGAGAGGATACTAGTATCCCGAAGCCATATGTTTTGGCACTCATGCAGAGTTCTCTTTTGGACTGAAACTTCTCCTTTGCCAGTGTGTGAAAGTCTGAAGAAAATCATTTCAGCTGGTTTTGGCTTGTCAGAATTTGGCAAAAAGTGTGATTTCCCTCCCCCCCCAAGTCATACTTCAGTAAAAATAAATACACAAACCCCAACCAAATCAATCAGTTGAGCTATACTGATTTACACTTGATGAGATTCTGTCCCAGTGCCCCAGGTAAGTGTGTGGCGTCAATATTTATTCCTGACAAGATTATAATGCTACTATGTTCCAATTCCTTCTTTACACAGCAAAGCATGTTAGGATTTTTTGATTGCTGCTGTGCATGGAGCAGATGTTTTTATAGAGCTGTTCACAGTGATCCCCAGATCTTTTTCCTGAAAGGCTTCAGTTTATTTAGAACTTTCTAAGGTGTAAGACTATTTCAGTTTAAACCTTCCAGTCTTGGCAAATGAGAGGACAACTGGATTTCATCTCCCACCACATTGCCAGTCACCAAGCTTAGTTATTAGCCACATATTCCTACTCTTTGTTTTTTGTCTCTAAGGCCGTTTCTGACAGCACTTCATTTCTTACTTCATAATTACTTCATTTCTTTAGCAGCCTCTTGAAAGGGATTTGGGAAGAGGCTTTTGAAAGTTCAAATGAAAAGCAGGAGCTAATTCTCCTTCAGCCTATTGTTGATATACTTAAAGAATTCTAGTAAATTGCAATGACATCATCCTTCTTTACAGAAACCAGTATGGTTTGTCTCCATATCATGTAGATGTGTTTTGTAATGCCAGTGTGACAATCTGTACCCCTATGTTCACCCCTTTTACAAGACTGTTACATTTTGCACAAAGCATACAGTGTAAGATATCATTTGAAACCTCATGATTTGCTGATCATTATTGTCCTGGTAAAATGTGTGGCAACATTGTACGTAAATATATAAGATTCCACTGTATAATATTACCAAGACATATTCCAACATGTTTGTGACTGCTCTCCAGAACAAGTTCCCTTATTCAAGGATATAGTCCCATTGAGATCACTTGGACTACTCACTTTGGTCCAAACCGCGTAAAACAGGGGTACTTTGTGCCATCATTTAAATGAGTAAGGCCTGATTTTACAATTCTTACACTGAATATCATTTACCAAACTCCGTATTCCTATTCTCACAGGAACAGCACTGTGAGGGGAAGGGAAGGTGGCTTTGCACTTCCAATATTCTGGGGTCCTCCATGGACCGTCATAAGTATGGGCTGCTCTAGTATACACTCACGGCAGGGACACCCCTCCCCCCACCTCCTCCAAGAGCTCATTCCACACCTGAGAATAGGCTGGAGGAAGATGAGTTCAGCCATAAGGCTGGATGGTAGGTGCTGCAAAAGGGGGCACTGTGGAGCCATTCCACTACTCTTAGCTGAGGAGCTCCTTTATACTGGAGTATTCCTTGGGGGGACAGTTCTGCCCAGTTTCTGGTGCCTTTTCAAGGGATATACGGAACTGATGTGCCTTGGATGATTAATAACTAATGATTCCTTCTGGCCCTCAGCAATGTAGAAAAGCACCTCTGTTTATCCCAAAATAGGATTCACCTCTGAAGACAATAAGAAAATGGCTCATATCATGTTAGACACTTTGTCTAAGGACGCACAGATCAGCCAAAGTTGGGAGTTCCTGTCCCTAAGAATAAAAAGTCAAATGGCTAAAAGTGTTGTGAATCATCTGGGCAAGAATCTCTCGTAATCTGCATATGTGTAAGCAGAGTCAGGATGAGCTCTACCCTGACATCTGGTGGTGAATTATGGCGAGTGTGGAAAAGAACTCCAGGGGCTGATCTGGTTTGCATAGGCACACCCACTCGCCTGGCATGAAACAACAGCAACTGAAAGTGGTTACTTTGGCTGGTGTGGGATCCCCAGTTTCTCTATTATTGGGGCAGGAAGAATAAAGTTTTGTTACCCTGATTCTGTGAATCAAGGCCAGTGGAACTGTTGTATGACGGAAGGACTGAGTGAGTCCTTCACCATTACCTAAGTAGCACTTGCTTGACAAGGGGCATGGGTTACAAAACCCAGTGAATGGAGAGAGGATGTGGACAGGTATTTATACCTGATGGTATGGGCCCTCTTTGAGGGTTTGAAACACCAATTGCACTACCTCCTCTCTCCACTGTTGAATGTCAGAGCTAACTTTGATTCCATTAGAAGTCTAGTTACAGGCTGCTGAACTGAATTCACTTGGCCAATGGTGCACTAGCACTGGGGCTCCCCTACTATGAGCTGAAATTGCTAAGAGCTGAGATCACAAAAGAGCTAAAGTTATTAAGAGCTGAGATCACTGAGATTGTGTTAACTAGTGGGGGAGCCTGAAGCTATATTGCTAAGCGGCTGGCAGAGCAGCTAGCAGAGTGGAGCCTCATGGGGATGGTTGGAGCAGAGCTGAGCGACTCACAGGTCGGTAAGCAGGGCGGAGCGGCTGGAGAAGCAGCGAGCAGAGTGGAGCCTTGTGGGAGCGGCCCAAGGAACGGCTGAAGTGGAGCAGAGCTGAGCGGCTCACAGGTCGGTGAGCAGAGTGGAGCAGCTGCCAGAGCAGTTCGTGGATGGCGGGAGCGGCTCACGGGACAGCTGGTGGAGTGGAGCGGCTCGTGGAGAAGGCTGTGGCGGAACCCCACGGAGAGGCAGCTGGTCGGCCTTGGATCACGTAAGGTGCCCCTTAACACCCTGCGTGCCTCCCCCCCCGCCCCCCCGCTTGAACTCTGGGGCTGCACTGACCAGGGACAGAGACTTTGGGGGGTTGTTGGATTTTTGGGACTTTGGTGATCCTTGGGTTGCTGGTTTCAAGAACCAAAGGGAAAGGACACAGCCCAATTTGCTGGGGTGGGTTTTTTTTTCATGAAGCCTGTTTGTGGTGTTTTTCCAATTTAATGCTGATGTCGTTTACCTCATGTTATTAAACATTTTCTGTTACACTCAGACTCCGTGCTTGCGAGAGGGGAAGTATTGCCTCTTAGAGGCGCCCAGGGGGTGGTATGCAATTGTCCCAGGTCACTGGGTGGGGGCTCGAGCCGGTTTTGCATTGCGTTATTGAAACGGAACCCCTAGATACAGAACCCGGACCTTGTTGCTGCCAACTTAGATGGGCAGAAGGGTTACATATAGATAAAAACTCTCTTTCCCAACCTAGCTAAAAAGAACTCCACGTTACCAAGCAAGGGTCACACTTTGCATTCCTATGCAAAGTGACCCGTTGCAGATTGAGTAAATCAAGAGATAGGTGGGGAAGCTGCAAGTTAAGTAAATTAGAAACATGGCTGTAAGATTGAAGCACAAATTGCCCTTTACCCCAAGAAATCCAAACCACATGTTTTCACCCCAAATTATTAAATATATGTTGTTTTCCTTGTAAAGCAAGTGTACCCTGGATAATCTGTCTTTCGTTCCAAATTAGAAGCTTCACATTTGTTTGCCTTGTGAGTCAGATCTACAGCCTTCTATATGTGAATGTCTCTTGTTCTATTGTAAATCCAAAATAGGGATATTAAGCAACTTCTTTTAAAGGAGCATTCCAGTTGATAGTAGGGCTAATAATGAAATTCAGTCCCCAAAATGAATCAAACAAAGCCTCCAATAAGAAAAAGGATTGAAGAAATTTGTTATTCACCATCATCATCTACTAGATACCAATGGAAGCAGCAAAGAAACAGAACTAAAACTTAAGCACTCACTTGACATGTGCCCAATAGAAATAAGATGGCTCCCCGGGCTGGCCTTAGGCACGGGTGAATGAGGCGAAAGCCTAGGGTGCCATTAGAAACAGGGCAGCTCCTGAGCAGGGGTGCCCACCCTGCTGCTAGCGTCTGCAGCCCCACGGCTCCTGGCCCTGCCTTGGAGTCGCCCCTGGCCAGCTACTCCCAGGAGCTTCCTGTCTGCTGTAAGGAGAGGGGAGAGGAAGGGTTCTGATGTCAGGCTGTCCCCTGTCCCCCTCATGTACCCTATTTCCGCAGAGCGGGGTGTGTGGGTTGGGGGTGACAGGGCTCACCAAGAGAGAGACGGAGCTGCTGGCGGCTGGTGAGTGCCACTCTCTCAAAGCAGCAGCGCGTGATCTCACACACTCCCCCAGCTCACACAGGCTGTCTCTTTCACACTCGTCACCCGTGGGTTCTGGCAAGATGCAGCCCCCATGTGTGACAGCACGAAGCCCACCTTGAGCCATATGCCGAGCCCCAGGCACCACAAGCCACAGCAGCAGCGCAGAAGAGTGGCAATACACCATATGCCACCCTTACTTCTGCGCTGCTGTTGGCAGTGGCATTGCCTTCAGAGCTGGGTGCCCGGCCAGCACCCATCAGTATCAGGCCACCCTGCCAGTGCTTAATTTGAGCCAGGGCTGAGCTCTGGCATCTTTCAATACAAATTAAACACTGTGGGAGGCAACAGGGTCCAGAGGTGATGGGGTGGGGGAAGCCCAGGAAGCCCCTGGGCACCAGGAGTGATGGGGGGGTCCCAAAATAAGTTCATCCAGGGTGCCATTTTCCCTAAGGCTGTCCCTGATGGCCCCCTCCTATGAGCCCCGATACTAGGATATACAAAATCCTGTAAAAATATAAAATGAAGTCACCATATACTGAAGAGTTGTCTGAACCAATAAAAGAAGGAGCAGAATCCTAAATGTAACCAACACCTGGACCAGCTGTGTGAAAAGGATTTCACCAATTCCAGGGTTAAAAAAATAAGAAATGGTGAGATTTCATTTAAAAAGATTGTATTTCCCCTTTTGGTCTTTAATATAAATACCCTTAGGTTTTCTTGCTTAGTCTACACACTATAGTGAGACGGCAAGTAACCATATTTTAGATTTTAACTCCTTTATAGATCCAAGCAAGTTAGCCTAAGATTGAAAGCATTTTTTTTTTATTTTTAATGTTCTAAACTTAGTCCAAAAGGGACCATCTAGGCAAGACTGCATGAGACACTTCAAAGTGCCTGATCATATTTCCTTGGAAGTGTGATAAATGTGTTAAGAATTGAGAATTTATGATCAGTAAATGTCATAAGAAATCTTGGTAGTTGTATTGTTTCTTGAGATAACTGCTGAACCTCAACTCTAGGATGTGATTGCTTGCAAGACTGTACTGGGTGTACTATAACCTATAACATTCACTGTCTACACCTGAGTGTGAACCACTGATTGTATACTAAAGTGGTTCTGGGTGAATTAACAAATTGTTGGTTGGTTAAGAACAAGCAAATATCCAAACTTGTAAAATACTGTTTAAGCTGACCTGAAAAAAAACCAGTGTTAAAACTAGTAAATTAATGTTCCCTAGACTCCATCAGAAGGGGTTATCCAATTAGATTATAAATATACTGGCAAATCTAGCTTGTTAAATTTCACTTTTAAAGTCCGTCTGGCACCCTGGCAAATTCATAGATCGACCCCTCCCTCCTTTTAGCTTTGTGCTGCCAAAGCAGCATAAAGGGGCTGGAGTGCAACACAGAACCTGCCCCCTCCCTCCCACAGCTTGCCTGTTGGTTGGCTGCCATTTTAGCCAAAACCAGGTATTGAGCCAGCAACCTCTAGAGACAGTAAGTACAAGTCTTTGCAGCTTGAGCTAAAGTGGCCAATTCTCAAGTGGAGAGCAGTAACAGACTCCCACCCTCTGGGTCAGGCACAGAGGGACAACACACACACCTGTATTTTGGGGATTTATACTGCAATTTTGGCAGGCCCTTGCTGATCAGGGTAGCATAGCAAAGACCATTGGCTCCTAGTTACTTTTCCCTCCATCTGGATAAATCAAGATGTGAAAACAAAAAGAATGGAAGAAGCTATAAAGATCGCACGAGGCTGAATAAACAGATTCAAACCTGTGTCACAAGTTTCCTTTTAATTCTCTAATCTTCCAGGTTAAGGCACCTCCTCCGTATCAGCTTAATTAAAATCTCAAAGCCACGTGTGTGGCATAGGTTTGGATAGGTCTTGTCTTACACAGCTGCTATTGTCTGGCAACCATGACTTTCAGTGACGATTATTTCTGCTTTGGAAGAAAAAGATATTCTTTTTTTAGAATAATCCAGACAATAGTTCTGACACTAGATATTTGTTTTCTTTTCTCCAGTGCAATCCTGTCAACTTCTAGTTAGCAGTCTACGTGAAAATTTTAGGGAAAGAATGACATTTTGAGAACACTTTAAAGTTGAATTACAAATGTGTTTCAGTGATTAAAGAGCCTAATGATGATACTTAGTCCCCGTCTCAGTCTGTAATATCTTAACCTGTGTGGGCCTGATTTTTTTCTTTCTTGTCATCCTTACTTACATTGAGAAAGACTGTGCTCCATGAGCACTCACTTTGAAGTAAATAGAGTGAGGTACATCTGTGTGAGAAAGGGTTGAGAATCAAGCCCTGAGTTTGTACAGGGGACCATCCATGAAAGGCCCAAGCCTGACTTTGGGCCGTTAGGTGCTACAGTAATTATTTGACCATTCTCATCATCACTGTTTGTTTAATTTGTCATTGTAATTTACTTAAATATAAACCAAAATTAGGTTTATTGAAAAGCAAGTGCTGTGCAGTCACTGAAATGCATGAAAAAAGTCAATCGTAGTGAATTGCTTTTTCTTTTTCAAAACAAGAAACGCTTTCCTTGGGTTTTTTTCCAAAGGAGGCTGCAACAGTTGTTTTTGACATCACAAATTCACTATTATGCAGGGAATTTCATGGGGAAGATTTCTGCACTGATCTTATTTACAGTGACATTTTTACACGAATTTTATTTATTTTACATATATGGCATTTATATGAAATTGTACTTTGTTTTGCCCTTATCTAACCCAATGACAAATATCACTTTCTGTTACTGTAAAAAACTGTCTGACAAGATGGGTTGGAAACAATATTATGCCTGTAGCTGCATTAAAAAAAAATGTATCTCACAGCTAGATGATCAAACCTTTTCCCTAGTCAAATTAAAAATGTGATCTGGGTCAAATTAGGCAGGGATAAGGCAACTGAGGGCCTGATTGAAAGCTCACTGAAGTCAATAGGTGTTTTTCCACTAACTTCAATGGGTTTTGGATCACATCACCCAGCTTCATCTCTTTACCAACTTTTCTTTGATAGGTTTACATATATTCAACAAGAGCTGGACTTTGTGCTGTGCTCAGATGCCAAATGAGTAACTAGCAGGCCAGGGGCAAGAATAGGCAAATTTCCAGTGTCAATATTTTTCAATTTTGACTCTGCCATTGTAGACATGAACGTTGGAAGTTTATAGATCCCAAAGGCAGATGGGACCAGCGTGATTTTCTGACCCCTTTTTTTAAACATAGGCCACAGAATTTCCCCAAAATAATTCCCAGAGCATTTCTTTTGATGTTTTCAATAGTGATGGAGACTCTCTCATGATGCTTGGTAAATTGTTCCCATCGTCAGTTACCCTCACCATTCAAAAACTTACATCTAGTCTGAATTTGTTTAGCTTCATCTTCCAGCCATTGGATCATGTTATATCTTTCTCTGCTAGATTGAAAAGCCCATTATCAAATATTTGTTCCCCATGTAGGTACTCAGACTTATCAAGTCACCCATTCGCCTTCTGTTTTTCACACTAAATAGACTTAGCTCTTTGAGTCTATCACTTTGAGGTACGTTTTCAAACCCTTTAATCATTCCCATGGCTCTTCTCTGATCCACTCCAATTTATCAACATCCTTCTTGAACAGTGGGTATCAGAACTGGACACAATATTCTAGCAGCAGACAGACAAGTGCCAAATAGAGATAAAATAGCCTCTCTACTCCTGCTTGAGAGTCCTCTGTTTATTCATCCCAGGATTGCATTGGATCTTTTCACCACAGTGACAGTGGTGTAGTCCTAAACTGCAGTGTCTCCCTGCTGGCCTGGCCTTCTAACCCCACAGCACCATGCTGCTCTAACCCCACCCCCCACACTGCCGGTGGCCATGCAAGCAGTGGTGTAGTGAAGCTGGAACACTGTTCTGGAGTATTCCAGGTCAGCTACACCACTGCACAGCATCACACTAGGAGCTCATGTTCAGCTGATTATCCCCCTAGTCTTTTTTAGAGTCATTCCTTCCCAGGATTGAGTTCCCCATGGTGAAGTATGGTTTATATTGTTTGCTTGCACCCACTTTACCAAGAGATCCAGGTTGTTCTATATTAGTGACCTGTCATTTTTATTATTTACTACTCCCCCAATTTTTGGGTCATCTGCAAACTTTATCAGAGCTGATTTTGTGTCTTCTCCCAGTCATGGAAAACAAATGCTAAATAGAATAGAGCTGTGACGGGTGCCACTCACCCCTGCGGTGCCTCCTGCTAGCTGTCCTGGGGATTAGCTTTGCTCGCCAATGCACCCTCTTTTGGTGATGTGTTGTTGCCATCACTTGTGCTCCAGGACCCACATAGAATCATAGAATCATAGAATATCAGAGTTGGAAGGGACCTCAAGAGGTCATCTAGTNATTCTTTCTACACATCGGGATGGTTTGTTCCTGCAACCTCAATAAGGATTCTTTAAAATACAGCCAGCTCTCCTGGACCCCTTTGCCCTTCATGTTATTCTCCCAGGGGATCCTGCCCATCTGTTCCCTGAGGGAGTCAAAGTCTGCTTTTCTGAAGTCCAGGGTCCGTATTCTGCTGCTCTCCTTTCTTCCTTGTGTCAGGATCCTGAACTCGACCATCTCATGGTCACTGCCTCCCAGGTTCCCATCCACTTTTGCTTCCCCTACTAGTTCTTCCCTGTTTGTGAGCAGCAGGTCAAGAAAAGCTTTGCCCCTAGTTGGTTCCTCCAGCACTTGCACCAGGAAATTGTCCCCTACACTTTCCAAAAATTTCCTGGATTGCCTGTGCACCGCTGTATTGCTCTCCCAGCAGATATCAGGGTGATTAAAGTCTCCCATGAGAACCAGGGCCTGTGATCTAGCAATTTCTGCTAGTTGCCAGAAGAAAGCCTCGTCCACCTCATCCCCCTGGTCTGGTGGTCTATAGCAGACTCCAACCACAACATCACCCTTGTTGCTCCCACTTCTCAACTTTATCCAGAGACTCTCAGGTTTTTCTGCAGTATCATACCGGAGCTCTGAGCAGTCATACTCCTCTCTTACATACAACGCAACTCCCCCACCTTTTCTGCCCTGCCTGTCCTTCCTGAACAGTTTATATCCATCCATGACAGTACTCCAGTCATGTGAGTTGTCCCACCAAGTCTCTGTTATTCCAATCACATCATAGTTCCCTGACTGTGCCAGGACTTCCAGTTCTCCCTGCTTGTTTCCCAGGCTTCTTGCATTTGTGTATAGGCACTTAAGATAACTCAATGATCGTCCCTCTTTCTCAGCATGAGACAGGAGTCCTCCCCTCTTGCGCTCTCCTGCTTGTGCTTCCTCCCAGGATCCCATTTCCCCACTTACCTCAGGGCTTTGGTCTCCTTCCCCCGGTGAACCTAGTTTAAAGCCCTCCTCACTAGGTTAGCCAGCCTGCTGGCGAAGATGCTCTTCCCTCTCTTCGTTAGGTGGAGCCCATCTCTGCCTAGCACTCCTCCTTCTTGGAACACCATCCCATGGTCGAAGAATCCAAAGCCTTCTCTCCGACACCACCTGCGTAGCCATTCGTTGACTTCCACGATTCGACGGTCTCTACCCCGGCCTTTTCCTTGCACAGGGAGGATGGACGAGAACACCACTTGCGCCTCAAACTCCTTTATCCTTCTTCCCAGAGCCACGTAGTCTGCAGTGATCCGCTCAAGGTCATTCTTGGCAGTATCATTGGTGCCCACGTGGAGAAGCAGGAAGGGGTAGCGATCCGAGGGCTTGATGAGTCTCGGCAGTCTCTCCGTCACATCGTGTATCCTAGCTCCTGGCAAGCAGCAGACCTCTCGGTTTTTCTGAAGATTCAGAGCAGGCGGAGCAGGGACAGAAGGATTGTGAGGAGGTTTGGCAGCATGTGACCTCCAGAAGAAGAAAGAGGAGCGTCCATGCACCAGCAATGGAGATACAGGTGAGGAATCGTTTCCATGTTCTCTCTACAGGTGCTAATGCGGAGAGTGGACTAGATGGCCCATCTGAGGGAAGGGAGCAGAAGGAGACTCCACCGATTGGAAGGCAAAAGATGCACTGTCCTAGGGATGGGGGTTCCATGACCACCACTCCCAAGAGGAGGAGGAGGGTGGTGGTGGTCGGGGACTCCCTCCTCAGGGGGACTGAGTCATCTATCTGCCGCCCCGACCGGGAAAACCTTGTTTACAGCCGTGCTGACATGAGCCATGTAGAAATGCAAATGAAACAATTTGCATAAGAGCCCTTGGAGACTTCTGGTTTTCTTTTCTTAAAGGCATCAGAAAGGCTTGAGTGGGGATGCTGGCTAGGCCTGGTATGAAGGAAAGAAGTTCATCTGGGACTAACACAATCTACTCTCACCAAAATTCTCTCCCTCTGCTTAATGGTAGCAGAGGGCAAGGCCCCGCAGGTCACTTTCTCAATGAAGGAGACATCAGTGACATTGAGTCTGGGTATATTCTTAGTGAAACTTCTTTTGTTTGCATCTGTTCCAAGACTGGTGTATTGAAGTGGTTACAAATGCCAATCGCAGCCCAAATAACGATGGTCATTTGCTAGGGAGCAACTTTGCCCCAAGAAGTGACTAGTTAGAAAGATTAAGGCAAAGGAAAGACTCCCTTTGTGCTTGCCACAGCTTCAATTATAAAGAACCACACCACAAAACACCAACAATTAGAACGTTTCTTCAGAAATTGAACAGCACTCACATGCTAAGAAAAATAACTTGTAAGATATGTTGCCATCTAGTGGCTTCTGCCATAGCAATACAGTATATTCCAATACCATCTACTATATAGGACCCCATTGCTGCTTATCTATCCTACCACTTCAGCCTTGATGTTAGCAATACAGTGCAGTTACTGGAGCTGGACTGACAGCTACGTTCAGCATCATATCACTTTAACTTTCTCAAAACAGGTTTAGTTAGTGAATAGGGCACTGAATATGGCTGCTGGAGCCAGACAGACATCTACACTAGAGCTCCCAAGTTTGCTAACACTGATGGAACTGAAATAGGATTAGCAACAATGGAGTCAGACTGGTGTTAGCTTAGTGTAGACAAGGCACATGCAGATGTACATGCACCACTGCTATAATCGCAGGGACCTGCATGGTTAAGAACTATTTGATACCATCCTATATATTCAAATTTTTAAAAGTTTTTCAAGTTTAAAACTATCTATTGTTACGGCCTAATTATTCCACTAATGCAGTTCCAAGTAGGGGACAGTTTATTGGGGGCTAAATAGAATGGCACCTGGTTATAATCCCCCGTCCTTTCTCCATATTTCCCAACTCTGCCTCTGATTTTATGGCATATTACTGCAGACACTGAAGTCAATAACATTCCAATCAGTATCAATGGGTACGGTGTGATGGTGCATTCCATATGCTTTATGAAAATATGCTTGGAATGTGAATATAATGTAAATGGAATATGCTTTATGCAAAAGGTCTCTTGTAAGGTATCATTACAAAGCTTATAATCTATTGAATGTGTTCATCCTATTTGTATGTATGTATGGTTATTGTATCTAAAACTAGAAATATGAAGTTAACTCTGAAGTCCTATTGTAATTATGCAAAGTGTGGGCCATTAATGGTGGTTTAGAATCTTGATGGCTCCCACTGACTGGGACAATTTGTTGTAAATGGCTCTGTTTACTTGTAAGCCATCCTGTGTTCCTGTGAGTCAGACCAGAAAGAATGGAGGCTTGGGGTCTCACAGGACATGTGACCATATCACCTGGTACTGGAATCCAACTTAAAATCTGGTGCTTTTCCATTTAGAAGGAGGAGTGGGGACCCAGAAAGACAAAAGATTCTCATCTTGGGCCAAAGCTATAAAAGTGGGTGGAACAGAACAAAGGAGGCTGCAGTCATGAGAAAATCCCTAGTTACCACCTGAGCTGGAACTAATAAGAATTGTACCAGGGAAAGGATTGGGTCTAGACTAGGAAGGAGTCTAGTCTGTGAAAGAAGCTTATTGGAACATCTCTGAGGGAGAGATTTACCTGTATTCAGTTTCTTAAATGTATTAGGCTTAGACTTGCGTGTTTTGTATTTTGCTTGGTAACTTACTTTGTTCTGTCTCTTATTACTTGAAACCACGTAAATCCTACTTTTTATACTTAACAAAATCACTTTTGTTTATTAATGAACCCAGAGTAAGTGATTAATACCTAGGGGAGCAAACAGCTGTGCATATCTTGACGTCTGATTTGTGTCCATTTATTCTTTTACGTAGAGACTGTCCGGTTTGGCCAATGTACATGGCAGAGGGACATTGCTGGCACATGATGGCATATATCACATTGGTAGATGTGCAGGTGAACGAGCTTCTGGAAGTGTGGCTGATGTGATTAGGTCCTATGATGGTGTCCCCTGAATAGATATGTGGACAGAGTTGGCCAGGGGCTTTGTTGCAAGGATAGGTTCCTGGGTTAGTGTTTTTGTTGTGTGGTGTGTGGTTGCTGGTGAGTATTTGCTTCAGGCTGGGGGGCTGTCTGTAAGCAAGGACTGGCCTGTCTCCCAAGATCTGAGAGAGTGATGGATCGTCCTTCAGAATAGGTTGTAGATCCTTGATGATGCGCTGGAGAGGTTTTAGTTGGGGGCTGAAGATGACGGCTAGTGGTGTTCTGTTACTTTCTTTGTTGGGCCTTTCCTGCAGTAGGTGACTTCTGGGTACTCTTCTGGCTCTGTCAATCTGTTTCTTCACTTCAGCAGGTCGGTATTGTAGTTGTAAGAACACTTGATCGAGATCTTGTAGGTGTTTGTCTCTGTCTGAGGGGTTGGAGCAAATGCGATTGTATCGTAGAGCTTGAACACATTTACCTAATCTCACTGCACTGTTCTCAGTTTCTGGATGGCTGTGGTTATTCTCCTTCAGAGAATTACATACAATCCCTGGCTCACAATGATACATACATTTAATACAGTAAGATGTCCCACAGATATGACAGGAAATGGCCACATCTGTCACATACTGTCCATTCTTAGCAATCAACACAACTCCCTGGACTTCTTAGTTCTGCTGTCTTTTAACAGGGGAGCGCTTATGTGCTTGCTTTTAATTTGGAAATTCATGCTTCGTTTACAAAGAATTAAAAGTGGGAGTAGGAACAAAGGCAATACAATACCAAAGAGGGGCATTGTACACAGAGTGCATACACCGATGAGGGATGAGTTGCAAAGTTCTGGATCCAGACTGGAGCTTCCTCAAATCATGGTGGTATTTGAAGCCAACCGTCTGTTTCAGGCCTCTTAGCCTACCCTGTGCTGTGATATAAAACAGGTCCTAGAGTATGTCTACACTACAGCTGCTGCAGTCGCATAGCTGTGGCGCTGCAGCTACATTGCTGTATCGCAGTAATGTAGCTGCTTAGACAGAAGGGTTTTTTCTGTCAATGTAGGTAATTCACCTCTCAGAGGTAGTAGATAGACTGACACAAGAATCTTTCCATCAACCTAGCCATGGCTACACTGGGAGGTAGTTCAACCTAACTATGATGCACAGGTTGAAATTTTTCACAGCTCTAAGCAATGTAGACCTTGTCCACACCAAACTAGCAACCTGGCTAATACGACTTCACTTTTACTCCATAATATAAATAGGATCTTGGTACGATTATAATTTCAGATAACTGTATCATCTTATACTTTGGTTAAGTTTACAGAATAGCTTTTAAATTTGTTTATTTGGCTCGGTTTGTTCTATTTTTGCCATGCAAAATTCATCATGACATTTTAAATAGAGAGATATAAGATTAGTAATTGAAGCAGTAATAGTATCGTTTTTTAAACTAGGGGCCAAATTAATCCATTGACAGCAGCAGTCACACCATGACTGAATTTAGCTGTAGAGGATTAAACTCCAAGAGTAGAAATACCTCATTATGTAATAAGTCCTAACAGAAATATTAAAATGTTAATGGAATAATGGACCCTTGAAAGAACTTGGAGGATAATAACATTCTGTTCAGCAGAAATTAGTGGTTTCCCATATTGATAAGGTACTTCTAGCACAGCCTTGAAACATGAATTTAATATGAAGAGCAAAGATCAGAGACTGAATTCTGTGTCCCCATCTAATAGATCGAGAGAGACTTCAAGCTGCATTACATGCCAGTCAATCCTATCTCATTATAAGAAACTAATGAAAAATTATTCCATTCTCTAACCAAGTCAGTCTCTCCATCTCTTTGCCCAAAGGGAATTAATCTTGACAGGCTCTGGTCCCAGTTATTCATCAACTAAGGAAGTATGCCCATTCCAAAGTACTTTGCTTTAACAATAAGGACTGAGATGTAGAAGAGTTATGCCTCTCCATTGGGGTAGGCATTTTTCCCCCACATGAGGAGAAAAGGGTGAAACATTGCATGCAGGAGAGTTTTCGTTCTAAGGGCTTGATCCAAACCCATTGAAGGCAATAGGAAAACACCCCAATTGCCTGATCCTTGCATGTCAAAATTGTGGTAAACTCTGGCCTCAATTATGAGCCAGATTGCACACCTGTGCAGGGGAATTAATGGGTGCAGGTAGCCCCCATTGCTCTCTGGTATGGGATACCCAGATTCGCAGACTGCTTCGTTGGGAGGGGAGCAGCAAGAGCTGATATGTTGCTCCTTCTCAGGTGGGTAAGGAGTGGGACAGCTGGAGTGGGCAGAGCCAAGTCCCCCATAAAGCTGCCATCCAGCACAGTTTAGCTGGCATGGAAGGAGAAGTAATCTGTGCTAGGAGAAGGTCTAGTACAGTGGTCCCCAACCTTTTTCATCTAGCGGGTGCCAGACGACGAGCCACGGAGGACCGTGGCGGCGGATGAGCATCCACCGAAATGCCGCCAATGAGCGGCAACATCAATAGGCGTCACCGCCGAAATGTCGCCAACAAGCAGCGTCATCCAGAGGCATCACCGCTGAAATGCAGCTGAAAATCGGCAGCATTTCGGCGGTGACGCCTCCGGATGACGCTGCTTGTCGGCAGCATTTCGGAGGATGCTCGTCCGCCGGCTAGTATGCGGGTGCACTTAGATGCCCCGGGGGGCACCATGGCGCCCGTGGGCACTGCGTTGGGGACCCCTGGTCTAGCAGAAGGAGCAAAGCGGGAGCAGGGGCTGAATTGTGGTGATTTGTTCCTTGCACTGCTTCTGGAACACAGCTAGGTCTTGCCCCTTACTCTGGTTAGTTTGCAGTGCAGGCTTTTGTGTTCTTTCTCAATCCTCCCTACCCATGGATGGTGGTGTCCAGGAGCCAGTGGTATGCTAATAAAGCACACAAGGACATCAAAGCAGGCAACACCTTAAAAAAAAAAAAAGACCTGGTCTTTTGTAGGCCAGATTCTGATCTCATTGCCATCAGTGACTTCAGTGGAGTTGCTTCAGATTAACCGACTAGTGTAACAGATTGGATCTGCGCCCAGTAAATCCAGCTGATCTGCCTGCAGCTAGTGAGATACGAGAGACTACTCACCTGCAGCACACTCATTTGAGCTGACACACAATCCAAGAGAAGTGCTGAGCACCAGACTTGCTCCCTTTGATGTCAATGGCAAAACTCCCACTAGCTTGGGGTAGCTACACAAATATTTAGTTCATGGCTGTAGCGGCGTGCTTACCCCACTCCTGCCTGGAAGGGCTTAAAGCAGCCCTGCAGAGGGCTGCAGCTCTAAAAGCTGGGCTGATTGGGGAAGCAGCCGCAGCTGGGCCATACCCCAATCAAGCTCCAGCTGGCCCTATATAAGAGGCTGGGAGCCAGGAGCTCAGGAGTCTCTCTCTGCCTTCAGAGAGAGATGGGCCTGGCTGTAGGGAGCTAGATAGGGTACCTGTAGTGGAGCAGGGCTGGGGAAAGGCTGAAGAGCTGGGGAGCTCCAGCCTGGATAGCCCCAGGCTGCGGCCTGGTAATAGGCCAAGGGGTACTGGGGGTTGCAGAGGGCAGCCCAGGGCTAGGCCAAGACAGCAGGTCCAAACCCAACCTTGCCGATGATGAATGGCCTATACTGCAGTCTGCCCCAGAGAATGGGGGCTAGACGGGGACTGGCAGTGGCCTTATCCTGAGGTGGGGTTAGTGGGTGGGAGTTCCCCTGGGAGGGGAGACCTAGTGTGTGTGTGTGGGTATTGCCAGGGGGCAGCACCCAGGGCAAGGGGCACTGGGGTCCCAGGAGGGACACGGGGCTAGTGCAGAGGACAAGGCGGATCACCGGCCTGCAGAGGGCGCTCCAGAGGCTGGTGAGCTAATTCCCTGGACGACCAGCAGGAGGTGCCGCAGGGGTGAGTCTGGACCCTCTTCCAGTGGCAAACTGGGGTGGAAAGCTACCCCGCACCAGCCTGCTACGCACTAGCTGTCCACGGGGACCCAGCTTATGTGCACTAACAGTTTCTTATTGCTCTTTGATCTACTCCTGTTTCAGAGATCAAAGTGCACTATGGGACTTTTAGTGTACATCAGCAGGGTCCACAAAGACCATTAATACACGTGAATGTTTAGTTTGTGGAAAGCTGGGATGTGAATCTACCTTAATGCGATGTAGCTTCACACCCCAGCTGGTCACACACTAACTGTTCATGTAGACCAGAAGTTGGCAACCTTTCAGAAGTGGTGAGCCGAGTCTTCAGTTATTCACTCTAATTTAAGGTTTCACGTGCCAGTAATACATTTTATCATTTTTAGGTCTCTTTCTATAAGTCTATAATATATAACTAAACTATTGTTATATGTAAAGTAAATAAGATTTTTTAAATGTTTAAGAAGCTTCATTTAAAATTAAATTAAAATGCAGAGCCCCCCGGAGCAGTGGCCAGGACCCGGGCAGTGTGAGCGCCACTGAAAATCAGCTTGCGAGCCGCCTTCGGCACGTGTGCCATAGGTTGCCTACCCCCGATGTAGACAATCCCTTGAATAATAGCATTTTGGGGCCCTAGTATTTGTGCAGCGATTTACTGGATAATCATTACATGGTCCCCAGCTATTTCAAAAGTTTTCCTTTTAAAGCTCGTCTCTTCCTGTTCATTGTGAAAAAAAATTAGAAAGTCAACCATGTGGTACCATAGTATTCAAATGCCTTGAATAAAATAAATGAAAAATCCAGATTTAATAACTCCCCAGCTAGCTAGCCCTAAATGTTTAGATAATTCTGAGCGAGATGTAACCAAATAGCTGTTAAATACTCTGGACAGCACTAACAGAAAGCGCTTATCAACTTCTATTGGACTTTCCACACTTTCCACCGTCTCTTCTGTGCATTGTCTCAGAGGTTTGATAGACTGAGGGCCAAGTTTATCCTCAGGGTAACACCATTATGATAGTGGAATTATTCCATGCAAAACAGCTGGAACAAAACTCATGAGGAAGGACCAGTGGTTTAGGGACTACTAGATTACAGTAGTTAAGACTTGATGCATTCTGATTTTCAGTTTAAGATACTATGATATGAGTAAAAACAAGGCGATACAGCTACTCCTGAGATATTATATTCAATGTTAAGGTTAGCCTGGTTGCAGTACAATGAGTGATTCAGGCATATGAGCAACCTCAGAAATCATCTCCTTGCTTGGCTACATTGCAGAAGCAACATCGCCTACTCTGGTCCAAGTACAAGATGGATGGCGGTTCTCTTCGCTGGCACCACCTGCAGGATAATGTAGAGAGTGGTACAGGTGTCTGTCTACTTTTCCACTACCATGATCAGAATTTTCAGCAGGCTCAAGTGTGGGAAGATTAGCAATTCATTACAGGGTGGAGGTTTGCAAACTTCCTTTAGAAAGATTTAGAAAGTCATATTTGTCTGGAAGAGATGGCAAACCCTGACTTTTCCCAGTATTCAAATGATCAGAAAAATTCAGAGATCTTACTCCATGCATAAGTGAAAACTGTGACATACCTGCCGACTGGAATATATACTATATAATCCATTGCCTCTTCACCTGTCAATCAGTATCATCCATTTTCAAATACAAAGCAGTCTTATCTTGCCATAAATATAGTTCCTCTTGGGTCTTATGATCACCATGGTATTTTAGCGCTGCACACAGTTCTAAATTAAAGAGCATGAGAGCCCAGATGAATAAAAGGTGGTTTTTAATCTCTATTTCTCCATGCTGAGAAGCAGGACTTTGGTGCCTAGAATTTTAAATACAGTAGAACCTCAAAGGTATGAACACCAGAGTTACGGACTGACTGGTCAACCAGACACCACGTGAAACCTAAAGTAACGGGTCAGGCAGCAACACACACACACACATTTGGACTGCCTGTCCCCACCCTACCCCCACATGCGAGGCAGCCACTTACAGCTAAGAGGTGACGTGCTTGCCACCCCAAGGAAATCAGAGCCAGCAGAGCAGGAGCAGCGCTGGGGTCTGTGCCACTTTCTGGTCCAGATCTTCTCCTTCTCTCCGCATCAACTGACTGTCGTGCTCTAAGGGCTTGTCTTCTCTACAAGGGTAAGTCGATCTAAGTTACGCTACTCCAGCTATGTTATTAATGTAGCTGGAGTCAATGTAGCTTAGGTCGACTTACCCCGGTGTCTTCACAGTGTTGAGTCGATGGGAGACGCTCTCCAGTGGACTTCCCTTACTCTTCTCAGAGAGCTGGAGTACCGGGGTTGACTGAAGAGCACTCTGCCATCGATTTAGTAGGTCTTCACTAGACCCGCTAAATCGATCCCCGCTGCATCAACTGCAGCAGTGTCGATCTCCCCATAGTGGAGACCAGCCCTAAGGGTCTGGCTTTATATATTGTGCTATTGGGACTTCCTTATATACCCTTAAGCAGTTACCTCATTTGCACATGCTCAGTACCAACCATTACCTAAGAATAATGATTGACAGCTCTGACCTTTAAAACAAGTTGTGACTGGTATGAGTGAGCTCTGACCAACTAACTTCTCAGTTAATTGACCTCTGTCACCCCTTACTGTACATGTCGAATAGCCACCAATCTTGCACATGCTCACTGTTGTCATTTACCTCAGACCAGTAATTTGGCCGATACACACACACACACATATATATATATATATATATATATATGTGGCTCTTTGCTATTTTAGCAATCCTAGGTTTTCACTGAGTATGCGCAGGGTCCACACTGTCCATCTCAGGGTAGAGTGACTTTTGCTTATTCAGAATAGAGATTAGAAAAACAAAGTGGAGACTGGAGAATTTCTCTAGTAATAACAGTGAGTTTCTTTCCCAGACTTGAAGAAGAGCTCTGTGTAAGCTCAAAAGCTTGTCTATTTCACAAACAGAAGTTGGTCCAATTAAATATATACCTCACCCACCTTGTCTCATTACTATATGTAAGATAGATGCAACAGAGTAGAATTTAGCCAATCAATTCTCATTTTTTGTAACAATTACTATAGCTACAACCTAAAACTACCATCAAGACACAAAAATCCACAGATGTTTAACTTGTAGGTATTGCTAGTCTTATAGAATACTCTGTGAGTTAGAAGAGTCCCATCTGATTTATATTTTAGGTGCCAGAATTGCTAAGATGACAATTATCTGACAAGATGTAATTGAACTTCAGTCATATGTTTTTATATACTGCCAGTTAGAAAACAATCATATCGCATGTAAGAGCCCTATTTAGTAGTCTTATCTATGGCTAAGTTGTTGAAAAGGCAGTGCCTAATTTAGCCTTCTAAATGCACATTTGAGTACCTTATTAAGGTCACCTGATTTTAAAAAGAGTGGAGCAGTTCCCAAAGACTTTTACATTTGTAAGAGATAAGGAATAGAAAGCAATCAATTGGTGTCTGAGTTTCTTCATGAAGATAGGGTATTCTGTGGATGTTTCTGAATGCTGGTTTCTGCAATGTTGATTCAAGTTCTTGACTTTCTCTGGGACAAGTGGAATCAGCTTCACATCTTTCATAAATTCACAGATCAATACCATGGAGCCTGGGAACAGGCCCTGCAAGGAACATCTATATCACCCTGATGTTATGTATTGGTATTCTATGTTTCTGACCTTCACACAAACAATTCTGCATAACTAGGTCAGTCCATCTAACTATATTTTTCCACTGGAGGGTCCCATCCTGCAAGCTCTCCTTGCGTGGAGCTCCTATTATTTACATTACAGTGTCTTGTCAACTGGACTCTCTTAGCCTTATTTCTAAAATATTAACTCACAGGGAACAGTTTAATGCACAATGGGACAAACTCCTGTCAGCCTCCTACACTCAGAGCAAGCAATGTACAAGTACCCTTCAGGGTAAGACTAGTAAACACTTCAACTCCTCACAAATTCTTCAAGCTGGAGCTTTCAAAGCATTCTCTTTGGTTATATATGTCATCTCTTGTTTTCCTGAGGGAAGGGTTGAGGATAAAGTGCTTTCCGATCAATCTTTGAAGAAGAGGGATGTGATACAAGCTGAAGATGATGGGTCTGAAATATTTTGAAGAAACCTTTGCTAAATTAAAGCTGCACTGGGGATTTTAATTTTAATAAACACTTGATGCAAAGCTAACTTGCTCCAAGAAAGTGTTCTAGGGGGCAGAAATAAACCCTAGGCCCTCCAGCAAGACACTTAAGCACATGAATAGTTCCATAGAATTAAAGTGAAGCACAAGCCCAAGTATAGATTCATAGATTCTAGGACTGGAAGGGACCTCGAGAGGTCATCGAGTCCAGTCCCCTGCCCGCATGGCAGGACCAAATACTGTCTAGACCATCCCTGATAGACATTTATCTAACCTACTCTTAAATATCTCCAGAGATGGAGATTGCACAACCTCCCTAGGCAATTTATTCCAGTGTTTAACCACCCTGACAGTTAGGAACTTTTTCCTAATGTCCAACCTAGACCTCTCTTGCTGCAGTTTAAATCCATTGCTTCTGGTTCTATCCTTAGAGGCTAAGGTGAACAAGTTTTCTCCCTCCTCCTTATGACACCCTTTTAGATACCTGAAAACTGCTATCATGTCCCCTCTCAGTCTTCTCTATTGCTGAATTGGGGACCTAATAAGTTAGGCTCCCTCCTTTCCCTTCTTTGATTGTCATTTCTTGTTATTGCCTAATAATGAACCCAATTCTACTAACCCTTACTCACAAATAGCTCCATTGAGTTCAATGGGATGACTTGCATGAGTAAGGCTATTCACATAATAAGTCTTCTGAGCGATAGACCCCTTCTTTGAATTCTCTCTATGGTAGGGACCACGTTTGTTTCCTGTAAGACATCATGCAAACTTGTAGCACTTGATAAATAAAAGACAACTACGATTATTTAGGAAATCTGTCTATGAACAGCTTATAAATTGTTTGATATTGGGGACTTCGTGTGT
Source organism: Trachemys scripta elegans (assembly GCF_013100865.1). NCBI lineage: Eukaryota > Metazoa > Chordata > Testudines > Emydidae > Trachemys > Trachemys scripta. The sequence continues at coordinate 311,196,864 of NC_048298.1, read as the reverse complement.
GTCTTAGTCTGCAATCTCCATTTTGAATGTGGGGCTTGCTGCATTCTCTGCTGTGCTTTTACCTCCATGTTGGACAGAAATTCCAAAGCTAGTGACACAGGGGTGAAAATGGAGAGTTGCTGAACTATAATGATCATCCATTCAAATAGAGTAACCTTGGACAAAGATTGTTGCAGCCCAGGGCACTCCAGTTATTCAAGTCTTTTCCCTCTGGAGTTCAAACTAAGGAAGTCACCTAGTAGGGTTGCCAACTTTCTACTCGCACAAAACCAAACACCCTTGCCCTACCCTCTGCCCTGCCCCTCCTCTGAGGCCCCAACCTCTGCTCACTCCATCCCCCCTCCCTCTGTTGCTCACTCTTCCCACCCTCACTCACTCGCTCATTTTCATCAGGCTGGTTCAGGGGATTGGGGTGTGGGAGGAGGTGAGGGCTCAGGCTGGGGGTGCGGGCTCTGGGATGGGGCCAGAAATGAGGAGTTCAGGGTGCAGGAGGGGGCTCTGGGCTGAGGCAGTGGGTTAGGATGCGGGAGAGGGTGAGGGCTCCAGCTGGGGGTGTGGGCTCTGGGGTGCAGGAGGGGGCTTCTGGCTGGGGGGCATGGAAATGAGGGGTTCAGAGTGTGGGAGGGGGCTCTGGGCTGGGGCATGGGGTCAGGGTGTGTATGGGGGGGTGAGGGCTCCAGCTGGGGGTGCAGACTCTGGGGTGGGGGTGGGAATGAGGGGTTGGGGAGCAGGAGGGTGCTCCGGTCTGGGACCAAGGGGTTTGGGTTGCAGGAGGGAGCTCCAGTCTGGGGTAGGGGGTTGGGGCATGGGAGCAGGTCAGGGGTGCAGGATCCAGGCTCAAGGAGCTCCCGGAAGCAACGGCATGTCCCCCCTCCAGCTCCTACACAGAGTCGCAGCCAGGCAGCTTTGTACACTGCCCCGTCCGCAGGCACTGACTTCACAGCTCCCATTGGCCAATGGGAGCTGTGGGGGGCGGCACTTGGGACAGGGGCAGCATGTGGAACCCCCTGGCTGCCCCTACACCTAGGAGCCAGATGGTGGACAGGCCACTGCTTCCGGGAGCTGCACAGAGCCAGGACAGGCAGGGAGCCTGCCTTAGCCCTGCTGCGCCGCCAACTGAACTTTTAACGGCTTGGTCAGCAGTGCTGACAGGAGCCGCCAGGGTCCCTTTTCGATCAGGCGTCCCGGTTGAAAACTAGACACCTGGCAACCCTCTCACCTAGTGAGGGACTGATCACCTGAGAAGGTTGATCAGATATCACCTGACAAAGGTCTCAGGAGGTTATAAAAGACAGGGTCTCTTACAGCCATTTGAGAGAGAGAGAGAGCAGAGGGCAGTGACTACAGTGATTTCCAGGAGAAGACTTGAACTTCAGAAGGACCCGCCACAACCGAGAGGACTCTGATCTAAGCAAGTGCTCCAGAGCAATGAGGAAACTGAAGCAGGAAAATGCATATGATTTTAATCACTTTTGTCTGGATCTGTATAATTTCTATGGTATAGAAAATAAAGAGGGATAATGTGCTTTAGCTAATGGTAGTCTATGGGTTCAGCACTTGTCCTGGGGGCCTCAGGCATCTGGGCCACTTGGTCCCTTTTCTTTCTGGAAAGGGGTAATGGAGAGCCTATGCCCCAAAAATGTGTAAGATAGGCCAAAGAATAAGACACGACACAGCCCACTCTGATCAAGGGAAGTTTAGGAGCACATTGGGACACAAACCCAGCACTGAGAGAGTGTCCACCAAGCGGGAACTTGACTAGGCTATGCATGACAACATGTTTAGGTGTGCCTTATTGATCTTGGCCATGATAATTCTAAATCCTTTCTGACTGAGAACTGCAGTCTATTTCCCTCTCCAAGGCAGCTCAACTGAGCTGGATGGCATATTGTGGGAACTAAGGCTCAGCTCTGCCTGCCCAACTGAAAAGCAGGGGGCGCAGTAACTCACCGGCAGCTCATAACTCTTAGGCCTGGTCTACACTAACCCCCCAATTCGAACTAAGGTATGCAACTTCAGCTACGTGAATAACGTAGCTGAAGTCGACGTACCTTAGTTCGAACTTACCGCGGTCCAGACGCGGCAGGCAGGCTCCCCCGTCGACTCCGCGTACTCCTCGCGCCGAGCAGGATTACCGGAGTCGACAGGGAGCACTTCTGGGTTCAATTTATCGCGTCCAGACAAGACCCAGAAGTTTGATTGCCTGCCGCCGAACCAGCGCGTAAGTATAGACAAGCCCTTAGGGTATGTCTACACTAACAACTTAAGTTGACCTACAGACACCGTAGTAATTACTGCGGTGGTGCATGTCCACCCTACTATCCTTGGGTCGGTGGTGTGCGTCCTCACCAGGAGCGCTTCAGCCAAACTAAGAGGGACAGTGTGGGGAGCAGGACAGCTGTCCAGGGCTTCCCTGCCATGGGTGGGGGTGGGGGGGGGGGAGGATTCATTCTTGCCATTCACTCCAGAGGAGCAGTGGGTAGCTGGGCTGTAGTTGCCCAGCTTTCTTGTCCATTTCACAGCTCTGCTGGAGCTGTGAAATTGATGAGAGCTAACTGATGTAAGTAACAGTGTCTGCTCAGACACTGCGTCACCCGAACTGCACTGACATAAGCCCCAGGCCTCTCGTGGAGGTGGAGTTATGTCAGTGTAATATGGCACTTACATTGGTGGGACAGGGCTGCAGTGTGTACACTGACATCATTACATCAGCATAAACTACCTTATGTTGCCCTAACTGTGTAGTGTAGACCAGACTTTAGACAGGGTGTGACAATGCTCATAGCCCACACAAGGGAACAAAGGCGCGCCTTACTCCCCTGGATGGCCACACAGCCAGGCACAACAGTGAGCACAATGGATCAGACATTTAAAAGTGCTCAGCAACAAGACCCTCCCATTGTGACACTTAAAGCCAGACTTGCCAAACCCTTGAAAATCTGACCAGGCGTATAGTTCCTAGTAAATTGGAGCCATAATCTGAGTTGGGGGCCCCAGGCAAATACAAATACAGTAATTCCTCGCTTAACATCATCCCGGTTAATGTAGTTTCATTGTTACATTGCTGATCAATTAGGAACATGCTCGTTTAAAGTTGCGCAATGCTCCCTTATAACGTTGTTTGGCAGCTGTCTGCTTTGCCCACTGTTTGCAGGAAGAGCAGCCCGTTGGAGCTAGCTGGTGGAGGCTTGGAACCAGGGTGGACCCCCTAAGTTCCCTGTGCGGCAGCCGCCCAGCAGGCTAACAATTGCTGGGCAGTTCAGCTGTCCCTCCCACCACTGCCGTGTGCTGCTCCTGCTCTCTGCCTTGGAGCTGCTCCTGGGAGCCTCCTGCTTGCTGTGCGGGGGAAGGGAGGGGGAAGAGGGGTGCTAAAGTCAGGGTGTCCCCCCTCCCTGGCTCCTGTCCCCCAGGGATGAAAGTAACACTCAACACTTACCGGTACGGGGGCAGCTTCGGCCTCCGGAAGGGGTGGGGCCTTGGGCAGAAGGGGCGGGGCTGAGGGGGTCAGCGTCCCCCAGCCAGCCCATCTGGGCTGCCTAGCCCGCGCCACCTGAGGCTCCAGCGGTGATGTAAAGAGCCCAGGGCTGCAGTAGCAGCAGTGGCGGCCAGTGCCCCAGCCCCTTTTAAATCGTGGCCCCAGGGCAGCTGCTCCTTTTGCCCCCCTCATCGGCGGCCCAGGGGGGCCAAAAGGAGCAAGGACGTTAGAGCATTGCCGCAGCACAGGACCCTGCTTAAAGAACTGCCGTGGCAGCGCTTTAACATCGGCTGCTACGGGCCGGTACCGGTGGCCACTTTTTACCATTATGCCATAGCGGCCCATACCAGCTTACATTCACCCCTGTTCCCATCTCCACAGAGCACGGGGGGGACAGGACAGGGCTCAGGATGGAGGGAGCTTGCTGGCAGCAGCTGCTGTCTCAACTTGCTAATCTACTTAAAAAGGCAGTGTACATAGAGTGGGGTCAGCGTACTTAAAGGGGCAATGTGCATCTCTCTCTCTCACACACATTGTGTGTGTCTCTGTCTCTCTCTGCCATGCTGTCTGCCCTCCCTCCCTTTGTGCTGCGAGGCTACATTAACAACGTGTTAACCCTTGAGGCCTCAGCCGAGTGCTAGTTCATCATTTAGCAGTAAGGCATTCCCTGAGAAATATCCCACCCTCTGACTCCACCATCTCAACCAAGCTTCACAATCATCATTGCTGTGTACAGTATTAAATTGTTGGTTTAAAACTTATACTGTGTGGTGTAGTCTTCTGTCTGGTGAAAAAAATTTCCCTGGAACCTAACCCCACCTATTTACATTAATTCTTATGGGGAAATTGGATTAGCTCAACATCGTTTCGGTTAAAGTAGCATTTTTCAGGAACACAACTACAATGTTAAGTGAGGAGTGCCTATAAACAATGTTTTAGTTGAGGGTCCTTTCAACAAATATGCAGCACAATACTCCTTCCTTAGGGATTTTAACTGTAGTGTTTTACTATAATATGTAATAGTGTTTTTAGCACCATGTATTTAAGTGGCTTTAACTGTACTAGACATGTTGCATTATATTAATAGTGCTTCACATTGTTATTTAATAAACTCCAGGAAAAAATGTCAACCGGATGATTATGCTTTTAGGTTGCACTATACCAGTGCTATCCTGCAATCTAATAAAGAGATCTTGTACAACATGGAGTTGAAAACACAATTTGACAGCCTAGAAAAGAATTCTATTGCTTTTCCGGAGGTAGCATACTTTAAAAAACAATTTAAAATCTCGTTTTCAGCAGAAGAGGCGGGATGACATTGATAAGCTGTCTGTAGAGATTGCATCATTGATATCTGTGGATCGATCCCTCTTCTGAAAGTTGAAAAGTTCATCTCTTCAATGGCAATAGCCCTTTCCTAATTGCTCAGCTTCCTCTTTGCAGAGAAGCAAAGGGAGCTGAGCCTTCAAGGGTCTGACACTCCTGGTAAAAACAAGCAGCCCAAGCAAGGAGGGGATCTGCAGGGAAAGGAGTAAAAAGGAACACTAGAAAAGAGGAGGGCTGAAGGAGCAAGGCTCTGAAATAGGAAAGGGGTAGGGAAACAAAGAAAATGAGAATCAGAGCTAAGTAATTGAGAACACAATTGGAATACCTTAAGGAATAAAGCAAAAGCCAGGGGAAATAAAGGCAGGCAAAAATGGACATCTTTTATGTCTCCAGAGTTCCACAAAGAAACAAACTGTTCAGTGAAGGTTTCGAAAGAGTTTCTAGTGTTTGGCAAAGTTGGAAGTTTTCAAGTTTCTTATCCCTCTGACATGGATGCTGGAATTCTGTGTTTGTTTACATCCAAATCTACTTACAGTGTAAGTTCATTCAGATGGTCCAATGAGATTACCATCTTTTAGTTACAGCTGCATACAATGCTTAGCGCAATCGAGTCCCAGGAAGGGTTTGGGACCTATAAGTACAATCAAAAATACTTCTAATAATAGTTTCTGAAAACATGGCTTTGGGTGGGGGTAGGGGGGAAATTTATCTTCCAAATTTTGTAAAATTTTAGAAAATTGATCCATTTTAAGACCGTATGATCTACTACTTATGCCTGTGCTTAAACATTTGCAGAATCATAGCTTTAGGAGCCAAATTTGAAAATATTATCACTAGTAGGGCCATCCCTAGGGGGGTGTGGGGCCTGGGGTGGAAGCGACGGATTCGTCTCTTTCAGGACTGACCATGCCAGCCAATCACACTGGTCCACGGGGCCCCCCAGAGCACAGGGCATGGAGCAGTCACCCCGATTTGCCCTACCCAAAGGATGGCTCTGATCCCTAGCATTTCCTATCATATCAACACTGGTGATTTTTTTTTACTCCAAAGAGGAATTATTCAGGATATCTGAAGTGTATTTCTTAACTAAAAAAAGATACTTGCTGAATTAAAAAGGAAACCTTAGTCCTAGCATTTATATTATGGACCCAAAGAACAAGGGGTCAGGCTGTTGTTTGATCCAAACCAATTCACTCATGTTGAGTCTGGAATCTAAAATTTCCCAGAGACCAGGAGCATTCAGATCCAGTGACCTGATTCAGTCTATTTCAGAGATATGAAGTTTGGATCTATATCCATATACTTCCTCCCCACAACTTCATATTAGTTTGGATCTGTGATTTTGCTTCAGACCAAGCTGTAGTTGCAGTTGGACTGTGATTCAGCTACCATTATAGTCACTGCAAAGACTCAAAAATATTCCAAGATTCAGCTAAAGATCAAATAAGACATTCCTGCATGAATTTTAGTTCTTGCTGCTTTCACTGGCGACAGAAATACCTCACAAAAAACCTTTCATGGTATTTTGACACTTCTGTTTTTGGTCTTGGCTGGAATGTTCCGTGTGTGCAAAAATCTCACAGGTGGGATTTTTCCAAGAGTGCTAAGTGTCTACCTATTTCTGCTCCCACTGAAATAAATGGGAGTTTTACCAGTGGTTTCACCAGAAGCACTGTGAGGCTAGTGCTGAGTGCTTTTGAAAATACCACCACAAATGTATATTTGCAAACTTGCATTTATACATAAATGGAACTACCACATGGAACTACCTCATTCATGAATGCAAAAAATAAAATCAGTATGTGTGCATACAATCTGTTTTATTTGCACTAACACCGGCATGGAAGCATGTCCATATGAAAATGTACACATGCAGAGTTACAGTCCAGCAGGGAAGCCATTTTGAGAAAGATTTTAAGACAGTGGAGAGTAGCCTAGTTCTGACATGCATCCTCAATTATAATGCAAAGGCTGCAGTTAATTTCCTTCAAGTTGCTGACAGAGTCAACAGGAATACTTTTAAAAAAGGATCTCTATTGTACTAATTACTTGCACTAATCTGCTACAATTATTTTGCTGGGTGAGACAATTAGTAAATAATTGCAAATTTCTCTTTAGTCATTTCCATTAGTGCTATTTTAGATTCAGAGACACATTGTTAGCTATGGCAGCTTATGATTAATTCTCCCTCCTTTTCCCCCTAACGAGGCTTAGTGCTCCCAGAAGCTGACTTAATCGGTATTGCATATTAATGAATTGCAGGCAAACAGTACTAATTTGGCAAAAAATATATAAAAATTGTCAGTGAGATCCCTGGGACTGTAAGATGCCAATGGAAGGCAACTGAATGCAGACAAGAGGCTCAGGTATTAAATATACTGATTTACACCCATCATGCATGTGAAGTAAATGATCATGATTAACCAGTGTTATGAAACTTTCTAAATGAAATTGTAACATTAGCAGATCATGAAACCCTTCCCTGTTTCCTGAAGAGAAAAAACTAAAGATTCCCTGGCAAGCTTTCCTGATGAACCAGAATGCTGCTGTTTTGTTTTCCCAGGTGGACGGAATTTCAGAAATAATTATCTTAGTAAATTTTCCAGATAGAAAATTGACTACGTCCGGTCATCTTTCCAAAAAGAGATCTTAATTAACTCAATAATACTTCACAATCTCAAAGCACTTTGTAACTGATAAGAAACTTAGCCTCACAGCACCCTTGAAGTGAAGTTGTATTGTATTAGCTTCATTCCATTTTTAACAGATAAAAAAATAGGCAGAGATTAAGGTTCAAGTTTTCAAGAGTGGCTTTTGTGCACATGTAGAGCCTGAAAGTCAAGAGAAGTGGTTGATGCTCATCACCTTGGGGGGGGGGGGGGGCAGAGGAAGGGGAAAACTAGAGAGTCTGTTTATCACACAGGAGTCAATAAACCCATCTTTTTAAAAGTGTTGGCCTAGATGTCTCTCCCAGGGTAACACAGTACAACAGGGACAGAAACAGGAAAAGAACCCAGTTCCCCTGACTTCCAGTCCTGTGCCACAGTAAGACCGATTTCTGGGGACAGAGAACCCATTTTGGATGAAACACCAAATTTACTCTTGTCACTGTCAACTCAAAACAAACCTCATATGATGTTCCAAAAAAGCCAAAATAATGGTTGTTCTCCCCTCTTTGCTTAGTTTCTCTTTTTCTTGCTTTTGGGTTCCTTCCAACACCAAAAGCAGAAGTGCCATTGTATTTTGAGATCCTGTTTTCATAATGATATTTCCAGCCAAACCAAATAATCAAACTCCAGCAACCAAATGTGTTCTCATGTGATGTTCAACCCAGTTTGCAGGCCCAAGAATTCCAGATAGTTTGATTAAATACTCCCAGGAGTAGAGGTTTATATCTCAACCAAAATTACAAACCTTTTAAGGTCCATGCACTACTGTTAGTGAACTATACTGTTGGACATTTGAAGATATTGGTATCCTGACCGAGTCAGAGTTAACGGCCAGAAGGGACTGCCAGCTCATCTAGATGTACAAGCCTTTTAAACACTGCCATTCCCCTTGTACTTCCACATTTTTAACTGTGACAATACACTCTTTCTCAGCCACAAAAGAATTACCATTACCTCCGGTAATAACTATGTTGACCTGTACCCTTCCTCACCACCACCATAGACCAGTCTCATCAGACTTCCTGAGCTGGGCCGGCTCCAGCATTTCTGCCGCCCCAAGCAAAAAAAAAAAAAAGAAGCCGCGATCGGCAGCAGCAGTTCAGCGGCAGGTCCTTCGCTCCTAGAGGGAGTGAGGGACCTGCCGCCCCTGAATTGCCACCCCTCTCCCTTGGCCACCCCAAGCACCTTGCTTGTTAAGCTGGTGCCTGGAGACGGCCCTGTTCCTGAGTCAATTCTTTCTTTTAAATATAAAATGATCCGTCAGAACAGTACAAGACCAGGAATAATCGCTCAGCCTCAGCTATTCTCACGGAGGACCCAGATCTTCACCAGCTGTAAGTTGGCTGAAGTCAGTGGATCCATACTGATTTATACGAGCTGGGCCCCTGTCTCTCCATTACCCAGCACAAACATTAAAATGTTTAAAAAGTAACCCAATATATTAATCCATGATCACCTGGCATTGTCTTGGGAAGCATTCCCAGTACTCTACTCAGATTGGCCTCCTCTGGAGCACGGAACTCCTTGCATTCCACTTACCTCTCACATAAAGGAGAGGTACCTGTTGCAGGCAGTACATTAGAAAAAATTATACAGGCATGAGACCTTAGTTATTCAGACCAAGTCTTGCTAAGCTATCTTAAAGGCTGCCATTCTATGCAGAGATGATTTAAGGGAACAATAGCTTATCTGTGCTCCACCACCAAGATCCAGAGACTGCCTGCTTTCCTAGGACTCTTGAGAGGAGACCATCAATGCCCAAAGTTAAGCATCAGAACGTTGCAACAGCAAGACCATGAGGACATGTGTGTCACACGAACAGACTGTCACTTGGCAGTTCTGAATGCCCTCTCATTGTTAAGACACATGATCACCCCTCCTTAGCCAGCTGGGACAGCCAGCATTGACCTTCACTGCTGGTTATGAGTAAGGCTACGATTTGATCATGAAGGTCATGGAAGTCATGGACTTCCGCAGAGCTCCGTTACTTCAGCCCACAGCAGCTGGGAGCTGCAGGCCACCCTGACCTCTCCTGGTGGCCGGCAGCTTCATGGTACCCCTGCCACCTGGAGTGGTGGGGGCCCCCCACAGCTCCCCAGCTGCCATGGGTGCTGGGGAGGAATCCCCCAGAGCTCCCGAGCCCCATGGGCAGTGGGGGATCCCCGACAGCTCCTCAGCCACTGCTGGTAGAGGAATCCCGCAGGAGCTCCCCAGTCCCTGCAGGTGGCGGGGGGGTAGGGAGCGGAGAATCCCCTGTCAGCTCCCCCACCTGGAGGGGAATCTCCCAGAGCTCCCCAGTCAGCGGGGGATCCCCTGCAGCTGCTCAGCTGTCACAGGCAGGGGTTCCACCCAGCTCCCAGCCACTGGGCTGGGGCTGCAGCTCCCAGCCAGAGCAGGGCAGGGTGCTTGACCCTCCTCCCTCCCTGTTTTGTCATGGACATTTTTAGTAAAAGTCAGGGACAGGTCACGGCTTCTGTGAATGTTTATTAATTGCCCGTGACCTATCTGTGACTTTTACTAAAAATGTCCATGACAAAATCGTAGCCTTAATTGTGAGATATGAAAGAGAAGGAAGTCAACAAGTGGGCCAGCAATGCACTGAAGAAGCAACTCAGATGGCAAGTGGTAAAATGGAGATGTATCTAATAGTGCTTGCAACAACTCCTGCCAGCCTCTGAACATGACTGTGGGAAAGAATTTAAGAGCAGAGGAGACTTTCGCTGCCCACAAGGGTGCTAGCTTGCAGAAAGGTATACATGGGCACTGCTGTGTTGCAGGCTATTCTTGCCAGTCCAACTCTGGTTGGCACCTATTCCTCTTTGAAACATGTATATCTGTTTGAGAATGGGCACAATGCCACCCAACAGATGGCCATGAGTGTAGGCAGGCTGGAAAGCCATTATGTGCATATATAAAGCCAAATTTCCTTTCCAAAAAAATAAAAAATAAAAAAGGCAAGTTGCGTAAAGCTTCTACAATCCTAGTTCGTTAAAATTAAGACAACTCTGAAGCATTTCAAAATAGCTCACAGAGCAGTTCAAAGTGATCTTTGGGCTCTGCTGTATCAGGGTTAGTCATTCAAAAAGAAAACATTATGAAGTTTCCATCCGTGGAAAGTGTGGTGTTAAGCAAAATCTCATAGCACTCTAGGTCCTCCAATTCCTCCTGAGGACAAGGACATGTTGGAGGGTGGTGGGGAAACTTAATAACAAGAGCAGCACTCCTGGGTAATCTTGAATCAAGATCTTACCCTGGTTACACATACCTTCGAGCTGGGCCAGATTAACTCTCCTGTGGGCCCGGGGCTATTAGATTTTGTGGGGCCCCTGTATACAAGTCTTTTTCCTGGGAGGGAGTTTGGTGCAGGAAGGGTCTGGGGCAGGGGATTGGGGTGCAGGATGGGGTGGGCTCTGGGAGAGAGTTTGGTGCAGGAGGGGATTCTGACCTGGGGCAGGGGATTGGCGTGCAGGAGGGGGTGCGGGGTCTGGGAGGGAGTTTGGGTGCAGGAAGGGGATTCTGATCTGGGGCAGGGGTTGGTGTGGAGGACGGGATGTGAGGCTCAAGCTCCGGCTGGGAGGCGCTTATCACAGGCGGCTCCCGGAAGCTGCTGGCTGCTAGCACGTCTCCACGGCCCCTGGACGTAGGGGGGCAGCAGGTCGGTAGCTGCAGGGATGGTGCTGGGGATGGGGGCACCACGCAGAGCTGCCTCCCCTCTTCCCCCTACCCCCCGCAAGGGGCGCAGAGATGTGCCAGCAGCTAGCCACTTCCCGGAGCGGCGTGGGACAATGGCAGGCAGGCAGCCTGCCGAGCATCCTTTTTAGCAGCCCAGAGATTGCTGCCTATGATTTATTTTTGTAGGGCCCCACCTTGAGCCAGGCCCCTGGGCTGCAGCCCTTAAAGCCCCTGATTTAATCCAGCTCTCCCTCCGAGTGCTCCTTGCTCCTGCTTCCTCTACAATATAGTAGGAGGCTACTACTGTCAAGTTATCTGACCAGGATATTAAAGAAGGTAAACAGGGTATTTTGCCTCCCAGGGCTTAGGGGCTACATATAATTTATGCCAAAGCAAACAAAACAGCAGAACATCTCATTTTCCAGTGGCAAACTGGTGAAATTCACACCCCAAACGTTCCAGGGAAAAAATCTATAGCTCGTCAGGTTAAATGCCTTCTCCAGTGTTAACGTTTCATTGGAAAGCGATATTTTTTCGAAGGCAGAGTTACCTAAACTTTTCTCCTTTCCCTGTCCTTGTTTTCAATTTTTCCTTGAGCAGCGTATAGCACAGAAAGTGATTTTCCTGTTCATTGCTGCTGTCCCTGCTTGCTGCCATCAACCTTGGCTATTTTATTGCTTGTTTATCTGCTTATTTCAGAACCAATATAACGGAGCTTCTTCTGCAGCAATCAGACCCCTTCCAAGGCTTACGTTTTGTTTTCGATCTGAATGCTCCCTTTGTTCTAGTAGCTGTCCACAGTTCACCCCACACACTGATTTTTCTTTTATCACACAGATCTATGCTATTTGATTTCCTCTGCTTTACCACACTTCTTTATAGTTGGTCTAATATGATGTCAGGTTCTCTTTGTGGAAAATTGATTCTGCCAGGCTGCTTTGAACAAATGACTAAGTGCTCCATTCAGCAAATGGGCATGAGTTTCATATCATCCATATCATCCTCTGCAAGAAGTGCTGGAATTACTTCTCCAGCTACCTTATACCTAGGCTTCTATTTCTTCTACTCACTGTCTTATCTCCTCCTTATGTCTCTCATGCTCCTGTCTTCCTGTTTCTTTCCGTGCTGCCTGGCAATCCCTCATGTCATGATGCGCAGAGCAACCTTGCTCTTTTCCCTTGAACACTTCCTGAAAGCAACCAAAGCTCATCTACACACTAACCCACCTCGTTGAAAATGGTGTCACAAAAGAAATCATGCTGTTTTCCAAGGGCCTGATCCTCAATGGGAGTTTTACCATTGAGTTCAATGACAGCAGGATCAGAAACTAAGGCCTTATCTACATACAGGTAGTAGTAGTGTTACTTTGCACTTACTTTGGGTTCTGAGCATTAAAATGACCTGCATCCACACAGCACAATTCTTAAAGTGTATTAACTGGCCAGTTGATATGTATTCTGTAATCCATTTTTAAAGCGGATTAAGTTAATTGCTGATTAACATTCACGTGGGTGCATGTCTCCTTCTCACTAGCTTGGTGGTGTTCCAACTTTCACCCCACACTACTTTGCATTATTCCAAAGACTGTCCTGTCTGTTTACCTATGTTAGGGTTACCATTCGTCCAGATTCCTCTGGACATGTCCGGCTTTTTCGAGTTAAAAATAGCGTCC